>NW_028327182.1:62864757-63170749 GCF_987537825.1 Furipterus horrens | reverse complement strand
GCAAGATAAAGATGTCTTATCTCTCACCTCTATTAAATATTGTACTGAAATTCTTAGCCTAGGCAATTAAAAACCTCCACATTAAAAAGAAATTTAAAAAATTATCTCTAATTGCAGATAATATGATCTGAAATGTAGAAAATGCTGAAGATTCTAACACTAACATTCAAAACAATAAAGTAATTAAAAATAAATGCAAGACTTGTATAATGAATACTGCAAATCTTTATTAAAAGAAATTAAAGACATAAATAAGTGGAAAGGTACCCTGTACTCACAGACTGGAGGACATGATATTTTTAATGATAACCATGGCAAATAAAGAAATATCAGAGCAACCCTCAGAGTCCCTGACCACTGTCTGGGGAAATGGGTGTTTGAGTACTCAAGGCTCCTTTGTATAAACAATAGTTAAGTGTGGGGCCAAGGACGTCCATTCATGCAGGTAACATATGCTTCTGTGTAGGAAGCAGGGCAAAAAATGGGGATTCAGTTTTTGCCGTGGCTGTTGGAGTCTGGTGTATAAGTAATAATAACCCAAGGTCCCTACTTAGGGAAGCTATTGTCATTGGGGGCACTTAGGACAATTGTGGTCACCCATGTCAGACAAGTTTGCATACCTTTATGGGTGGGGTCTTTTAGGTTATTTTTGGTACTTATGACAGTGGTCCCCAAGTCTGAATACATTATAGATATTGAAATTTGTGGGCTGCTTGCAGTACAAAACACCTTCACAGCCTCAGGGGATATTCCCACTCACAGCAGAAGATTGGAGCCACACAAGTTGGGTGAGTCTACTCTTGCTTACCACCTAAGTTGCTCAAGCCCTGAAAAGTTATTCAAAAATGCAGTATTGTCTACTAAGTAGGGAAAATCAAATCACTTTGTTAATTCAAGATTTGCTTCAGGCAGTAGGGTTACATACCACATCATCACAGTTTAAAAGCCTGGTCATGCTGGCTGAGATTGAACAAGTACAAATTAAATAATGAGATGCCATTTTTTACCTTGTATCTTTACCATCAGAGGTGATAGCAGCCCATCAGTATACTGTTACCTATCTGGATAATGCCTTTTTATCAATATCATTGCTATATGAAGATCAGGACCAATTTATGTTCACTTGGAATTTAGTAACAACTCCTATAAAATACGTCATGAATAGGTAAGGCTTGATGTACAGCAAGCTCAATTATCTTGAGAAGTACTTGTCACCCCACTATAATGATGATATTCTTATTGCCAGCCTAGAAAAACAATTGACCTGGCCCTATATAAAGTGATATAACTATGACATGAGCAAGCTGGGCTGTCAACCCTAAAAAGATCCAAGGATCTGTTCAACAAGTGCAGTTCTTGGGAACTACCTATGTTGGTAGTCAGAGAATTTCTATAAAATTAAAACAGAAACTGCTGTCCATGGTAGTCCCAGTCAATAAGGAAAGAGGCTCAGCAGCAGGCAGCTTGTTTGACTGGTAGGGAGAGCATGTAAAATCCGAGGGCTTTTCTTTCTTTTTTTTTTTTTTTATGTTTTTTATTGATTATATTGTTACAACAGTTCCAATTTTCTCCCCCTTGTTCCCCTCCCCCCAGCAGCACCCCCTCCTCCAGCAATCCCCCCCAAGTCCGTACCCCTGGTTCGTAAAAATTAACTATCCCCCCCCCTCTCAAATATTAGGACCCTTTGTAATCTTGTAAAGGACAATGGGGAGAAGGTCTCAAGCTCCTCTAGCTGCTTCAAGCTGGACATGGTCGTCGTCCTACCTACCCTTGGGTCCAGAAAACCCTAATAAGAGTGGGGGTGTGGAGGGGAGGGTGGCCTTCCCACCGAGGGCTTTCTTTCTTTCTTCTTTCTTTCTTTCTTTCTTTCTTTCTTTCTTTCTTTCTTTCTTTCTTTCTTTCTTCTTTCTTTCTTTCTTTCTTTCTTTCTTTGTTTCTTTGTTTCTTTCTTTCTTCTTTCTTTCTTTCTTTCTTTCTTTCTTTCTTCTTTCTTTCTTTCTTTCTTTCTTTCTTTCTTTCTTTCTTTCTTTCTTTCTTTCTTTCTTTCTCCTTCCTTCCTTCCTTCCTTCCTCTCCTTCCCTTCCTTCCTTTCTTTCTTTCTTTCTTTTCTTTTCTTTCTTTCTTTCTTCTTTCTTCTTTCTTTCTTTCTTTCTTTCTTTCTTTCTTCTTTCTTTCTTTCTTTCTTTCTCCTTCCTTCCTCCCCCTCCTTCCTTCCTTCCTTCCTTCCTTCCTTCCTTCCTTCCTTCCTTCCTTCCTTCCTTTCTTTCTTTCTTTCTTTCTTTTCTTTCTTTCTTTCTTTCTTTCTTTCTTCTCTTTCTTTCTTTCTTCTTCTTTCTTCTTTCTTTCTTTCTTTCTTTCTTTCTTTCTTCTTTCTTTCTTTCTTTCTTTCTTTCTTTCTTTCTTTCTTTCTTTCTTTCTTTCTTCTTTCTTTCTTTCTTTCTTTCTTTCTTTCTTTCTTTCTTTCTTTGTTTCTTTCTTTCTTTCTTTCTTTCTTTCTTTCTTTCTTTCCTCCTTGAATCAAGTTTAACCAGCCAGCCAATTTTGAATGGGGATCCCAGCAAGAGCTGTCTTTAAAGGTCAAGAAAGATGTAATGCCACACCCGGGCCATTAGAACCAAGGGATTCTGCTAATACTGTGGATCCTGATGACTCTTTCCCATGCAGATTGAAGCCTGTGGCAACAGAAGACTGCTACCCAAGTTCCTTGGGTTTTTAACACATAAATTACTTGAGGTGACAATCAGATGCATCTCCATTCCAATAGTAACTCCTAGTCTACTATTAGGCCCTACTGGAAACAGAGTGCTAGACCAGTGATGCACCATATGTGACCTTAAGAACTGAGCTACCTATCCACATGTGGATACTCACTAATCCCAGTGATAAGAATGAGAATGTTCTGAAAAGTTCTACCATTAAATGAAATGTAACATTCAAGATCAAGGCAACCAGGGCCCCAATAGATCAGTTGACTCAGTTGAACAAGTAACTGTCTTGCTGGAAGGAAGTGAATGGCCTGTAGCAGGTGCTCCTTCTCTCTAGCTAAGTGGTCTCCAGGTTTGAAAAAGGTCCACTTGCTGATATGATTTGAATCACAGTAGATCCATGAAACTCAAAGAGGATGGAGCCCAATGGAGTTCTTGCAGCCATCTGCTCCAAAAATGGTCCTTTTTAAATAAAAGCAGACAAGGACACTCTTCCCCATGGGGCTAGCTCAGTGTTGTAATGGCAACTGTGAACCTTATTCCTTTACCACGTATTTACAGAGTCATAGTTGTTGCAAACCACTAGCCATATGGTCCAGTGACTGGCAGATTAATGATTGGACCATTAACTGCTCCCTGTGTCAAGGCAAGCACTATGGAAACAGCTTACAAAATAAAAATATCATTTGAAAGAGAACGTGGATGAAACTTACAAGTCAATCAAACATGTACTCAACAAATCATTACCATATAACATTGTATCCACCACAGTCAGGACCTGGAATTGTGTGTCAGATGTAAGAATGGGCCAAAATAATGATAACTCCCCTAGAAGAAATAAAAGCAAAATAAGTTACATAGTTTTGAGACTCTTGTCAGGACCCCAGGCAGTGCAACGTAGCAACCTTGACTACAGCATGTGGGGCAGTGACCCCACAAGAGTGTGGGTCACTGGTTATTAATTCTGCTAGACACACAAGGCAAATACAATACTACCATTTCAATGTGCCATAAATATGGGAAGAAATACTGTGGCTTTAGGAAAATACCTTTGCCACGTGTTAATATGCCCAGCAAGTTTTTAGTCTGATCAAGCGACTTCATTCACTGCACAAGCTACACAGCAGTGGATGGGCTTACATTGCATAAGTTGGATGCTTCATGCTCCTTACCACCCCCAGGCAAATGGGGTGACAGATTAATGGAAACTGCATATCCATCTGGTGCTTCCATATGAGAGAAACCTAATAAGAAAGCTCAAATAATTCCTTTAAATTCTGGGAACATGTGTGAACATCGAGATCAGTGACAACTCCCTTAATAAAAGTAACTGAGTTTGGAGTCTAGCCACAGGAAGTTTCTATGGAAAATTAGAAAGGACAATAGTATAAAGCACCTGAGATACATGTAATCTTGTTCCCTGTGGATTTCTGAGTTCTTGGGAGAAAATATCATTGGCACCCATGGATCCATATAAAGAGATATAGAGTTCAGATGAGGGGAGATGTAGACAGGAGAACATCTAAACTAGATCCATGTTGGGAATAATGGAACATATGAAACAAAGAGAGTCCTTTCTTTGAGAGCTTCCATGATTTGAAGGAAGCTAAATAGGGAGGCTGTGCTCAGTTCCAAGCAAACTAACTATGGAATTGCTTTCAAGGAAGTAGAGATGGAATTGATGTTGGATATCCTTTTCTGTGAAGACTGGGATTCTTTTGAACCTTGCCCAGTGGTGTGGATAGGTACTTCCTTCTCTTAATTAGGACTACTCTTTTAGAAGCAGTCACTAACAATGCTTAATTAGGACTTTGCTAATCCAGAGCCCAGAGATGAAGCCTTGACATTTTCAATCTTCATGACTTTATTGCTTTTATAAGTTTTATTTTAAAGAAATTATTTTTAAATAAATGTATCGCTGAACCGTAATTCCAATTATGGTGAATTCAGATGATGACATATAATAGCATTTCCCAAACACAGACATATTTATTTAAAACTAGTCTTCCTTTACAATATCTATCTACAAAAAAAGGAAAAATAAGAAACAGGAGGAAAATCATTACATAATGTTATTTTTTTATTATTCTATTTCAATTTTTGTTTATGTGGGACAAAATGGCAAATTTCTATCTTAAGCTTTGGTCATGTTCATTTCCCCATGTGTTGTAGTCAATATAAACAATTGATTTTTTTTTTGTAAAAATGGTGCATTTGACACAAAGACTGTCACATAATAAAACAGTCTTATCCAATTGTCAAAAATAGAATGGTAAAATCCTTGAAATAAACTACATTAAAAAACAAATAAGACTTCTTACAAGGGTACAAATGAAAATGAGAAAAGTAAGAATTAAAGTAGAAATATATTCCTCCATTTATTTTTCAAATGACTTCATTTTTATGTAAATACTCATATCCCACTTATTCTTGAGTACTTAAAATGTGTAAGACAGCAGAAGAAGGGACAGCCTTTGAATGAAGGTATGATAATCATTTTTTTTCTACTAAGCCTGTTATTACAGGCAAAATTTCATTTATCTTTTGAATCAAGGAGACCAGGAACGAAATTCAATGAACTCTTAATGTGTTTATATTTCAAGAATGCATTTCACCTTATGGGGTACACATACATTCTAAATTAAGATAAACTAATTAAACAGACAAACTCCAGGAACTTAGTGTTCTGATATTATCTTCACTAATTTGCTTTTAAAGAATTTTCAAAATGTGTTTAACTATGTAGCTCTGAGCTTTACTCTGCTACACTCTGTTTGGGACACCAACCCTTGTTTATTTTGGTCTTTTCTTTTTCCTGTGCCTGCCTACTCATGCTTACTATATTCATTATGAGAAAATGATACACTTTGTGGCATTAGACCCATTTAAATAATAAACACAGTGGTCCCTTTTAACATATTTTAGATACTAATATTTCCTCAGTGATCAGTTTGCTGTATAATAATTAAATAATTGTTGATGTGTTATTATTAAACAATTAGTGTGGTGTGGGTGGTTCTTTATATAAGAGTGTAATTTTCATTATCAGAGACCTGTTCAGTTACCTGATAGGTTTTTTTCTGTTACATAATGGATTTGAACCAGATGTTTATTATGAGTAAATTCTAGCGTAGACTATTGAGGAGGCTTGTGGCTAGTTTTATTCCCTTCCCCACCACCTATGGCAGATAATCTTTCTTGAATATAGAGAAAATAGATTTATTTTTTGTCTATTACTTATTACTCTCAGTTGTTACATATCATTTATAGGTGTCTGAAACACTGTTGAGATTCATTCTAAGCAAATTATTTTTGTTTAATGTGAAAGATCCATATATAGAGTTTAAGTTTATTATGAAAAATATTATAATAAAAATTGTGTTTTATTCTTTCTTGTATTTTGAAATGTTATTTGTGTGTGTAATTGTGCATGTGTGCACCCTGTTTTTCAAAACTTCAGCCTTCTTGGAATAACATTAATGTTTGCTGCCCATGCCTTCAGCAGTAAATTATATCACTTAATCTCCGCAGCATATTAAAAGGGTTTCAATAGCTTGGCATTTGATTCCAGATATTTAGCGATAATACAAGAATTCTTGTGTGTGTAAAGAGCCCTGATTGCTTCTCCATCATGGTTAATCTTCATTTTGACTTTGATTTTCCTACTGTCTGAGCTGAAATCTTCAAATTATTCTTTTGCCCTTCTATAAAGCACCAAGCTAATCCTCCCTTTAGGGGTGTTGAACATTGGCTGTTGTTAGTGCATATTCATCTATTGTGTGTGTCCCCAGGACAATTCCATTGCTAATGCTGATGAAATCTTCCCTGCTTCCCTGGAAGGCACTGTGAATTCATCTTAAAAGATAAACGCTTTTTCCAAAATTTGACTCTTCATTGATAAAGCATTTTTCCAGGGCACCAGGGCTCCCTCCATGCCCAGGCTTTGGCAAGCATAACTAACAGGGTAAGGTGGTAATTAAAAGAGGAGACAGAGAGAGAGCGGGGTGGGTATCATTCTGAAGCATTTTGGGTGATGGGTCTTCAGAACATGTTTCTAGAGCATGACTTATATTTTTAGTTTTATTTTTAAGCCTAAATTAGATAGAACATTTAATGAAAAATCTTAAGTGTGTTAAGTAAATTTATAGTCTAACTTTTGAAGTAGAAAACTCAAAAGAAAATTACATTTTGTATATGGGGAAATAAATTAACTCATTTTTTTTGTTAGTATCACATTATATTATAGAAAGTTTTTTCCTATGATGCATCTTACTCCAACTCCACTTCAAAATACAAACAAAAAGAATAAATATCATAAGTGGGGTACAAGTACAAAAAGTATGATAAAATGAAATATTATTTTAAGCTTTTAGTGATATTTTATTATACTCTGAAAGTAAATTTAACAAAATGTTGTTTTATTAAATTTTCCCCATCTTAATGAAAAGATGAGTGAATTCCTCAACTTGTAGAATTTATTTTAATATTATCTCTTGGAAGTTAAGTTGGAAAAGGAGAGGGAAAAAAAGAAAAAAAAAGCACTTTTAATTATCTTGCAATTTGCTTTAAGTTAAATCAGAGTCTAATTTGTTGTTACAACAGCTTAAGAGAGGCTACACAAACAACTGTAATGAATTCAGCATGTTTCAGAATCAAGGGCTAAACCTGGATTTACTGCAGTCATGAACTATATTCAACTTTATACTTGGAAAAAGAATAAATGCATTCTTGAAGTAGTAAAAAAAACAAATAGAAATATAAAATTAAACAAATTCAATTTAAACTAGTTTTACAGGTATTCAAGTCAATGTTGTAAACAGCAGTAACCCAATTTCATTTTATTTTCTTAGCAAAAATTAAAACTATTTTATAATACCACATTGATTTGTGCATAATCTGAAATGGACTTTTAAAATTAATATTGTAGTAAACTCAAGGAAATGGGGCCATAGGCCACAGATTAGTGCCAAAATACATATGAATTTAGTTTATTTTACTTAGTAAGACCATACAAGGTTCCTAACCTTGTTGCAATGAACAAACACAGGACAGGCTGGCTCACAGTCATTCTTTCATACAAACCTATTTTCTCATATCTATTCACAACTTTTCCTTTCATCAGGGTCAGAGAAATCCAAACTATGTATAGACCCATTGGTGGTGAGTAGAGCAGGACTGAGTTAGCAGAGGGGTGTGCAGAGCAAGTGTGCTGTTATCTGCCACTACAGTTGGGTGCTAACCAAAACCAGCTCCTAGCCAATGTGTGCAGCAGCCCTGTAAAATGGCACCTGGGGACCATCACAGTTTTTCAGTTTACCTCAAAAAAAGTTGGTTGGCCATTTGAATGGCAGCACTCACTTTAAATAAAAAAAATCATAGGGGAAGGAGCTAGATTTTGTTTGTTCATTTGTTTGTTTTTCTTTTTCTTTTTTCAGAGTACAGGATAAGGGGAAAAAACAACTTGTATTTCAAAACATCTACCATTTTCCACCCAGGTGACATAACAGACAGAAGAAACCTTAAATACACACAAATACTGTCAGCATTGCTAGCAGCAGCCATTTCACGTGCTTTTTTAAAACAATTGAACTCAGCATTTATTTTTCCTTTATTTTTGTTTTGTTTTTTCTCCTCCAGGGAAATCAGTAACCCAATTTTATGTATGTTTATAGCTTTTCCATTGTAGCCCTGACTCCTCTCTTCCAAAATGTAATGTTTCTGACATAGAAAAAGGTACTTGTGGGATTTCCAACCAGGTCAGTGAAGCAATTGGTTAAAATGACACATAAATTATTATTTAAAAAAAATAAACTCCAAAGATAAATTTCTGTAAGGGAATACTAGGATGACAAACATAGAATTATGTCACAACTTATGTGTGAGATTCATTTTCTCTTGGAAAAGAATTTTTTTTTAATTCATTAACAAGTGTAAATGTCTCTCTCTTTCCCACCGTTCTTTGCAACTAAATGATTCTGCTTTTTTTTTTTTTTTGCATTGTAGAACTTGGTATTTTACAAAGAACACTGAAATGACCAGGTCACCAATTAGAAGGTAAATATCAGAGATTCCTGTGGGAAAAATGGAGTCAGTCAAGCTCTTTCACCCAGATTCTGGGCATGAGCAGCTTAGAGATAATAATCAGACTTGCATACGCAGAGCACCCAGTTATATAACCATTGATGTCATATTTTGGCAAGCAGCAGACTTTGTCTGAGCACAGTATATAGGAGTGGTGGGACCCCTACTGGTGGGTAGTGAGAAAATACAAATGCCCAATACCCAAAATAAAAGAACATCAGAAATCCCCTCACTCCTGCTTCTTTTCTTCCAGTTGCCCAAATCCAAGCTGAACCTGCCCTGCCTAGGGTGTCTGCATAACAGTGACATAAACCTAGTCTGGTGGTAGCCATGGGATATAGCTGCTCCTGTCTTCCTTTGAGGAGAACCTCATGTGGGGAATTAATTTTGCTGACAATCTCCAGCTTTTGCATGTTAAGGACCCATTGCAGCTTTCTTGCTGAAAGGCAGCCTTTGCCCAGGTATCTCCTAGTCAATGATGAGCGTGGAAGTCCTGACTTTAATGTTAAAAATTCTACTCAGAATATGACCATTCATTTAACAAGTATGAAACAATGTATCACGCACAGCACAGGCAACCTACTAGCACCATCCTGTCCTTCCTACTCTACCCGCTCATCCCACTGGGAATTTAGACAAATTTTATTCATATAGGCATTTAGAATGTACTTCTATTACCCTTACTTAAACTGGCAATGCATCTTCTTTCCAATCACAGCCAAACAGAAATATTTTTTTTATTGTCTCAATTTATTTGCCAACTGTTTTCTGTAATTATTCTATGTAATATGAATATAAATTCCGGATTACTAAACATTATCTCTTGGAGGAGTTAATCTAATTTTTAAATTTTATTGAATGTTTATGTTTAATCCAACAATACCCAGTATTTCATAATGCTATTTGTTGCCTTATTAATAATCTACATTACCCTGTGTAATCCATCTGAATCCTTGATCAATTTGTTTCTCTGTTCTTCACCAGTAACACAAATTCCAACTTCACCCCCAAATAATTTGCCTATGGTTCTGTCTGTACATTCCATCTTATCTCTTTGTTCTTTAATCACTTTATTCATTACCAAAAAACTTAATTACTTCTACTTTCAGTTTCCACCATTTTTTCAAGTTTCTATGGCACAATCATAACTTTCTTCTGCCCATCACAGAGATATAGGCTGCAGCTAAGTCACATTCAATGCTTTTAAATGAGAAATATTCACATTACTGTCATGGGGTCTACATTTCACAACTATTGATTTTATCCAATATCTAACACTTACAAATTGTTTCTTGAGATTTTTAATAGTAAAATAAATGCAAATTTGTTTTTTTCTCACAGTTGCTACTCCCTAATAAGTGATATACAAAAGTTCAGTCTAAATTTTTTTTATGCACAGTCTTTTCTCCATATCATTCTTGCATCCTGTATTTCAATTTTACTAGAAATTTATTTCATTTCTTTTCTGACATCTTTGTTAATTTCACACCAAATGTTCATTTATTTAACTAATATTTATTACTTTTATTCATTTATTCAACCAACATTTATTGCATCTTTATGTGTTGAGTAGATAACAAATGTGTTCTCTGAATTCATCAAGTGTATAGTCAATGGACACACACTATATAAATATGCAATATTAATTATGATACATTTTTTAAGATAAAGGACAAAAATTAAATGTGAGGAACCATAATTAGTTACACAGTCACAAGATTTCTCTCTGGGAAAATATTTAAGTTGAGACCCAAAGAATAAGATTATATAAAATGTGTATAACATCCAAACATATCTATAAATAGACATGGGCTTCAATTGGTCACTATCAATTAGCAAATCTAAAACATTAGTGTACATTAGAATACAGATACAAAAACCAGCCAGCCTTGCCATCTGCTCACATATACCGCTCTCCAATATGACAGAAGGAGGGTTTTGGGTAATTAATTGGGAAGCAAGAGGATAAGAGGCAGGAGGATATTTTTTTGGCATCTTTTCCCTGTGCAGTCCTTTCACCTGACTCCTACTACCACTTTTCAGCAGGAATGGGAATTCTTCCAATGGCTCTCAAGAACTTCCTTTCTACCTACTGTTCAACCAAAGCTTTGTTAATATTCTTTCACTCTCATCCTCATTCTCTTCTGCAAGCTCACCCTTATTCTCTGTATTCAAACTTACCTATTGTTTATTAATTATGTTTTAAGAGAGTTAAGAAGGATGTACCCCTTTTTTTCTATTATTAATAATTTTGGTTGTAAATATTCTTTAGTCAATGAATACACACACCTTTCTGTCATAGAAGGATAGCTAGAAATGTTTTATGGTTTACCAAGACATTCTTCTGTTTGTTTGTTTTTGTATTATTTTGTTTTTGATAAGGCATGTCTAGAAATGTGTCATAATTTAAGTTTCATATCTATGCAATGTAAACCTAACCCAAAACCCTTGTCTGCCTATTTTATGCATGAGATGATCATGTGTCCCAGTTGTCTGAAACTCTCCTTGTTCATTAACATTTCTGTCTAGTAAGACTGGGTTTATGCCTATTATCTCAAGGAAATCATTGCTAAAAACACTTTTACACTCATGAATCTACAAGTCCGGAGCATATAATATATGCTTCTTCTGCACAAATCCCATTTACCCTTTCACTGAAGTTTGTGTTCATGTACATGTGATGTTTACAAATGTAGCATATTGCTACATAAAAGAAATGGTGTAGCTTAAAAAAATTGGAAGTATATAATTTTTTTTTTTAATATGGAGAAGGAACTTTCAGAATACACCCATCCAGAGATCGAAGTTGGCTGCTTAACAACACTCATTATATGTCTGTTATTTCCTCAAGTGAGCTGCTCTATAGAAAGTTGAGGATGTGATTACAAAGGCCAGAGCACTGGTGAAATTCCTGTTTCAGATGGAAATAGAAGGGAGGCAATCAAGAGGATTACCACTTAGAATCACTGATGGTAAATAGGGCTATACCTTTTTAATATTTTGTTTTATTTTAAAATATTTGTTCTATTTCAGTTGTCCTAATTTTTCCTGTTACTCTCTCCTGACCCACCCACCGCCCCCCTCTCCCACAGTCAATCCCCACCCCATTGCCCATGTCCATGGATCATTTATATTAGTTCCTTGACTAGACCCTTCCATTTTTTCCCTCTTCTCCCACTCCCTACTTCCCTCTGGTCACTGTCAGTCTGTTCCTTGTTTCCATACCTCTGGTTCTATTTTGCTCATTTGTTTGTTTTGTTCATTAGGTTCCTGTATTAGGTGAGATCATATGGTATTTGTCTTTCACTACCTGGCCTATTTCACTAAGCATAATACTCTCCAGTTCCATCCATGTTGTTGCAAAAAGTAGGAGATCCTTCTTTCTTTCTGCTGCATAGTATTCCATTGTGTAAAGGTACCACAGTTTTTTGATCCACTCATCCACTAATAGGTACTTAGGCTGATTCCAGCATCTGTCTATTGTAAATAGCACTGCTATGAACATAGGGATGCACAGGTTCTTTTGAATTGGTGTTTCAGGATTCTTCAGGTACTATCCTAACAGTGGAATCATTAAATCAAAAGGCAGTTCGATTTTTAGTTTTTTGAGGAAATCCCATACTGTTTTTCACAGTGGCTGCACCAGTCTGTATTCCTACCAACAGTGCACTAAGGTTCCCTTTTGTCCAGCAACTGTTGTTTGTTGATTTGTTAATGATGGTCATTCTGACTGGTGTGAGGTGGTATCTCATTGTGGTTTTAATTTTCATCTCTCTGGTGCCTAGTGATGTTGCTCATCCTTTCATATGCTTATGGACCCTCTGTATGTCCTCCTTGGAGAACTATTGGTTCAAGTTATCTATTTTTTAATTGGATTGTCTGTCTTCCAGGTGTTGAGTTGTATAGGTTCTTTATATATTTTGGAGATCAAACCCTGTTCTGAGGTATCACTGGCAAATATGTTTTTCCATATGGTTGGTTCCCTTTTCATTTTGTTATTTTTTTTTTAGCTGAGCAGAAAAATTTTAGTTTTATGTAGTCCCATTTATTTATTATTTCCTTTATTTCCCTTGCTCTAGGAGATATATCAGCAAAAATATCGCTGCATGGGATATGTGAGATTTTACTGCCTATGTTTTCCTTTATGACTTTTATGGTATCACAACTTACATTTAATTGTTTGATCCATCTTGAGTTTATTCTGGTGTAGTATGGTGTAAGTCGGTGGTCTAGTTTCTTGCTTTCTTTCTTTTCTTCTTCTTTTTTTTTTTTTTTTTTGCATGTCCTTGTCCAGTTCTTCTAACATCATTTGTTGAAAAGACTATTTTTACTCAATTTTATACTCCTGCCCGCTTTGTGAAATATGAATTGACCATAGAGATCTGGGGTTATTTCTGGGCTCTCTTCTCTTCCATTCATCTACATGTCTGTTCTTATGCAAGTATCAGACTGTTTTGATTACAGTGGCCTTGTAATATAGTTTAATATCAGGTATTGTGATTCTTCCTACTTTGTTCTTCTTTATCAAGATTGCTGAAGGTATTTGGGGTTATTTTTGTTTCCATATAAATTTTTGAAATATTTGTTCTAGATCTGTGAAATATGTCATTGATGCTTTAATATGGATTGTGTTGAATCTTTAAATTGGTTTGGGTAGTATGAACATCTTAATAACGTTAATTCTTCCCATCCATGAGCACAGTATATACATCCAAATATTTGTATCTTCCTTAATTTCTTTCTTCAGTGTTCTGTACTTTTCAACATATAGATCTTTTACCTCCATGGTAAATTTTATTTCTAAGCATTTTATTTTTCTTGTTGCTATAGTAAATGGGATTTTCTTTCCTAGTTTCATTGTTGGTGTACAAAAATGCCTTTGATTTCTGAATATTGACTTTGTACTCTACTCTTTTGCCAAATTCAATTATTAGGTCTAACAGTTTTATGGGGAGCCTACTGGATTTTCTATGTACACTATCATGTCATCTACAAATAATGACGGTTCTACTTCATTTTTTTCAATTTGGGTGCCTTCTATTTCTTTTTATTTTCTGATTGCTGTGGCTAGTACTTGCAAAACTATGTTGAATGGAAGTGGAGAGAGTGGACATCCTTGTCTTGTCCCTGATCTTAGGGGGAAGCTTTCAGTTTTTGACCACTGAGTATGACATAAGATGCAGATTTCTCATATATGGCCTTTATTATGTTGAGGTATGCTACTTTTATCCCCAGTTTATTGAGCGTTTTTATCATAAATGGGACCTGAGCTCTATCGGATAATTTTTCAACATCTATTGACATGATTATAAAATTTTTATATTTCATTGTGTTTATGTGTTGTATTATGTATTGTATACCATACTTGTATCCCTGGGATGAATCCCATTTGGTTGTGATGTATGATCTTTTCAATGTATTGCTGGATCCATCTTGCCAATATTTTGTTGAGAATTTTAGCATCTATGTTCATCATTGATATTGGTCTGTAGTTTTATTTATTTGCTCTGTCTTGACCTGATTTGGCGATTAGGATAATACAGGCTTCATAGAAACAGTTTGGGAGTCTTCCTTGTTTTTGAGTGGATTGGAATAGGTTGAGAAGGATAGGAGTTAGTTCTTCCCTAAAGGTATAGTAAAATTCACCTGTGAAGACATCTGATTTGGGGATTTTGTGAGCTGGGTTTTTTTGATTACTACTTCACTTTCACAAGTTGTTATTGTTTTATCCAGGCTTTCTACTTTTTCTTGATTCAGTTTTGAAAGATTTTAAGTTTCCAGAAGTTTGTCCATTTTACCTAGGTTTCCAAATTTTTTATTATATGCTTTTCTATAGTTATTTCTTACCAGCCTTTGTATTTTTGTGGTATCAGTTGTGATTTCTCCTCTTTCATTTATGATTTCATTTATTTGGGCCCCCTTTTTTCTTGATGAATCTGATTGAAAGCTTGTTGGTTTAGTTTATCTTCTTAAAGAACCAGCTCATGGTTTTATTGATCCTTTGAATTTTCTTTTGGTCTCTATGTCATTTAATTCTGTTCTGATCTTGATTATTTCCATCCTTGTACTTGCTCTGGACTTTGTTTGTTGTTGTTCCTCTAGTTTTTGTAGATGTAAGATTGGGTTGTTTATTTGAAATTCTTTGATCCTTTTTATGTAGGCTTGTATTGCTATGAAATTTACTCTCAGGACTGCCTTCACTGTGTCCCATAAGTTTTGGGCTATTGTGTGTTCATTTTCATTTTTTTCCAGAAACTTTTTAATTTCTTCCTTGATGTCATTGTTAACACATTCATTATTTAATAGCATGTTATTCAGTCTCTATGAATTTCAGTGTTTTTGTGTTTCTTCCTTGAGGTTGGTTCTTATGCTTGATATAAATTCAATGTTCTTGAATTTGTTAAGGCTTGTTTTGTATCCTACCAAGGGGTCTATCTTTGAAAATGTTCCATATGCATTTGAAAAGAATGTATATTTTGCTTCTTTGTGGTGAAAGTTTCTGAATATATCAATTAATTCCATTTGATGTAGAGTGTTGTTCAGTGCCACAATATCCTTGTTGTTTCTTTGCTTCAGAGACCTCTCCATTGTTGATAATGGGGTGTTTAAGTCCCCTACTATGAGTTGTTCTGTTTGATGTTTTTCTTGAAGTCCTCCCAGATTTCCCTCATAAATTTGGGTGCTTCTATGTTAGGTGAATATATATTTACAAGGGTAATATCATTTTGATGTATTTCTCCCTTAAGTTTTATAAAATGTCCTTTTTTTTCTCTTTTTATTATCTTTGTTGTGAAATCTATTTTGCATGACATATGTATTGCTACCCCAGCTTTTTTTTAATTTCCATTTTCTTGAAATATTTTGTTTTCATACCTTCACTTTCAGTATTTGTAGATCTTTTGTTCTGAGTGTGGTCTCTTGTAGAAAGCTTATATGTGGGTCATGTTGTCTTATCTATTCAGCTACTCCATGTCTTCTGATTGGAGCACTTAATTCACTTACATTTAAGGTTATTATTGATAGGTATTATTCATTGCCATTTTTTCCCCATTATACCTGTGTTCCTCTCTCTCTCTCTCTCTCTCTCTCTCTCTCTCTCTCCCTCTCTCACTTTCTCTCTCTTTCTCTCTCTCTCTTTCTTTTTCTCTCTCTCTCCCTCTCCCTCCCTGTCTTTTCATCTTCTTAAAGCATTCCCTTTAGCATCTCTTGCAATGCTGGTTTTGTGGAGATTTATAATTTTAGCCTTTTTTTTCTTAGAAACTCCTTATCACCTTTTATTTTGAGTAAGAGCGTTGTTGGGAAGAGTAATCTTGGCTGTAGGCTTTTGCTTTTCATTGCTTGGAATATTTTTTGCCATTCCCTTCTGGCTATCGTGTTTCTGTTAACAAATCAGCTGTTAACCATATCAGAGCTCCTTTGTATATTATTAGCTGTTTCTCTCTTGCTGCCTCTAGGAATCTTTGTCTTTGAATGTTGCCATTTTACTAATGATGTGTCTTGAAGTGGCCCTCTTTGTATTCATCTTCATTGGGACCCTCTGTGCTTCTTTGACTTGTGTAACTTTTTCTCTCATCAAGTTAGGGAAGTTTTCTGTCAATATTTTTTCAAACAAGTTTTCTATCCCTTGTTCTTCTTATCCTTGTGGTACTTATGATACAGATGCTATTACACTTCACATTGTCCTGCATCTCTCTTAAACCCTTAAATTCCTTTTTTCAGTCTTTTTTCATTTTGTTTAACTGTCTAGGGATTTTTTTCTTTGTTGTCCTCCAGCTCACTGATCTATTCTCTTCTTCATCTTGTCTGCTTTTTATTCCTTCTACTGTGTTCTTCAGTTTGGAAATTGTGTCATTTATTTCCTCCTGGCTCTTATTGGTAGTTTCTATGTCCTTTTTAATGTTTATGTAGATGGCAATAAGTTAAATTATTTTTAATTCCTTGTTTGATAGTTTGCTTGCCTCTGTTTCATTTAGCACTCTTTCTGGGAATTTCTCCTTTCCTTTCTATGGGGGGTTGTTTCTTTGTCTTCAATTCTAGTGACTCTTCTTGTTTGTTTCTGCTTCTTAAATTGATCTGCTTGACTTCTTGTCTTTGTGGTGTGACCTTCTGTCGTAGGAGACTTTTAGGATTCAGTGGTGTATTCCTTTTGATCTTCTGACCTTTATGCACTTGGGATGTCTTTTATGCCATTTATTTGAGCTGCCTGGCTGCATTTGGGGTTTGATTGTTGTTTTATTGCTCTTTGTTGGGTATTTACCACTGAGGCTATGGCTTTTTAAAATATACAAGGTCTGTCCAGAAGGTATCCAGCCATGTAATATGAAAAATAGAGAAATATATTGAAGAATATACAAGATACAAAAAACATTGTACATAGGGCAATGATGCCTCAGTCCACTTCAAAGTAGGCACTTTGGCACCACCCTAGTTCTCTCAAATCACCTTCAGCTGCTCAATCATAATGTCCTGAATATCACTGACAGTCTGAAATCTCTTCCTTTTCAAAGGTGATTTTAGTTATGGGAAAATCCAGAAGTAACAAGGCGCCAAATCTTCTCTGTAGGGGAGCAGAGTCAACTGGGTGAGTTGAGGTTGTGCCAAAAAACGCTTCACAAAGTGTGATCATTTTGAATGCAACAAACACCATAGTACACATGCTCATTCAAATACCTACTGCCCCTATTGACTAGTACATAAAGTCATTATTATCCACACATGAAGTTTCCAGTCCACTCTTCTTGGCTGCCAGTTTTCATCAATGTCACACAAACCATTGTCAATATATTAACAATGGTTGTACTTGCACTTTTTCCAGACAGACCTCGTATATAATTTACCTACTGTGTGATAGCCACCATGTCAAGCACTTTTTTAGTGTTATCTCAGTGAACACAATGTCTTTATAAATGATATACTTTTATTTCCCTCATTTGATAGCCCAAGAAAATGAGGCACACGAGAAATTAATAACTGGCTAAAATGTTTGGAGATGTAATTCAACCCAGATATGTCCAACTTAATTGTTTAACTCTTTTTAAGCCATTTTTAGTTGAAAGCTTATAATCTTTCATCTTCATATCTTTTCCTCTGTGTCTTATATTTGTCCCCCATATGAATACCAAAATTATTTTAATGAAAGCAAGATCAATCTTAGAGTATATACAAACATTGAGAAATGGCTATGAGTAAGTCAACTTTGTGTTCCATTTTCCAGTTATTTTGGACTGAACCTGTCTAAGCGGACAGTGCAGATGAATGGTTTTTTAATAGCTGCTTAAGTGATGGACAAGCAGAATGATTAGTTTTATCTGATTCAGAGGAATAAATAAACGCACTAAACACTGTGAGAGCCTCAGAAGTGCTTAACTGTAGACAAGTAATGGAGAGGTCAAGGTCCCTTTTATAGTACTCCCTGATAATTTTCTTTACTTTATCAACAGCAAAATAACAATTGAAGGACATATACTGAGTCCTATGGGTATAAATATTCAGTCATCTGCCATGGCTAATGAATAAAACCCCCTCTTTATTTAACCATTCTCTCTAAGATTTACAAAACATTGTGGTTTTTTTTGTTTTTTATTTTGTTTTTTTTTACCCCATGAAGAAAATATGTCTGTAATACTACACTTTTATTTTATTTTATTTTTTATTTATTCAATTGAGAGCAAGAGAGGAAGGGATAAATTTGTTATTAGACTTACTTATGCATTCATTGTTTGTTTCTTATATGTGCCCTGACCAGATATCAAATCCACAACCTTGGGTTATCAAGATGATACTGTAACCAACTGAATGGCTATACCAGGGCTATAAACTATACTTATAAAAATTAATTTTCACATGATTATTTGAAAGGAGAGTATTTTTATTTCAAAGAGTAATCATGGATATCACTGACCAGCAAATAGACAAATATAACCTAGGAAGTTCCAGGTGATCAAATACTAAATATTCTTAATTTAATCTAATATTTCAAAAACTCAATGAAAATAATATTTTTAGATTAAACATTTTGGTTATTTATTTATTACTCTGTTCAGTCATCAGATATTTTAATGCAATTTTTAATGTAACAGAAAATACAAAGTTTTATTTTATAATTTTTGACCTAAAAGCTTATAACCGCAAAATAATTAAAAATAAACTATCGATTAAATATTATTTTTTCTCCCTCTCTTTCTCCTTCTTTCTTTCTCATCCACTGAAGTTACCCATGGGCCATTTGGAGAGTTCAATTGGCAAGGCTTCTGTAGAGTTTGCCACACAAATAATAAGATCCACATCCCTTTCATGAGTCAGTACTCTAAAGTAAGCAAGAGAGAAATTGGCCTATTTGTCTATGATCCACCCAGCTAGGGAAGTTGGGCACTCACACACTCATGTTCTCCCATGGGACAAATCATGGTCTGAGAATTTCTTGCTTCGTACTGAACTGTTCAAAACCTTGTAGAGGTGATATGGAGAAAGTCAAATTGTTCCTCTTTCTCTGATTCATCCAAACTTGTTTTATTGTTTTGTTTGTTTGATGTTTGCTCCAATGGTGTGTTGAAAATTAGACTTCTTCTGGAAACCTAGACGTCTACAAAGGCTCTCTCACTTGTGGATATTTGTTTAAGCAGTGTTTTCCAAGGGATCCTAGATCATGGCCAAGAAGGGCTGGAGCCAGTTCACAGGGAACTGAGAGTCCACAGCTGGGGCACACAGGCTGACCAGACTCATCCCTGGTTTCTTAATGTGTTGTGCTGGAGCCCACAGCTCCCACAAAAGCACTCTTATCCATAAATGGATGCTAAATTGTTGCTATTGAGGGGGCATATAACAATAGACATCTTATTCAGCGATGTTCCTCATTTATGTGTTTGTGATAATGAGTGTGACAAAATTAACTCCAAAATCAACAAATTCTCAGTTTAAATATTATTGGATTAAAACTATATCTTCCTTATGGCCCACAGGCTCTTTTCAGGTAAATGAAATCAATAAAGTATAGCATCTCAATGTCAAGAAAAATACAAGCAAAGTTTGGAAATAAGGCAAAAGTAACCTTGTGGCATTTCAGTGTCACATACTTAAATGAACAATGCCTAAATAGGCATTCCATGGGTATGTTTACTTCTCTAAGAGAATGAGCTTTTGTTTGCTTTAATATCTATTATGGATGAAGTTCAGGACCATGCAACATTGCATATTTACTTGTAGATTCTAACCTGTATTTCAGTCTGGGAAGATGGACACACAAAGAGTATGGTTTTATTGTGGTACATAAATTAGTATTTGTTTCCAACTTGGTAAACTTATTTCAACATTTTTTCTTTCAGTGATATTTATTCAGTCCTTCAACTTTTCTTTTCAACCAGATTTATCATCCTGTTGATGCCTTCATTAATAGCTTAAATAAATTTTGACACTGTTTGAATATGTGTGTGTGTGTGAAAGTCATCATTTTAGTTTCTGGAAAACTGTACTTGGATACTCTTTATGTGTTCTATGCTGTCTTTATGGATAATTCTTTAGAGTTAAGAAGAAATTAACTGATTATAAAAAAAACAATCAAACAAAAAAAGAAATTAACTGATTGAAAAGGCAAAACATAAAGGAAAGCATTTGTTCAATATATTATATAAAAGGCATCTAAATATGGTTAATCTTTGCATGTCATTATTCGTCTTTTTTATAGGCATTATGTTAGTTGGAGATTTTTGTTAGTCCTTGACTCATTGTTAATCACACAAAACAATAAATTTATTTATTAAAAAGTTCCAGTGCAAGACAAACTTATTTATACTTATTTTGACTTATTTTTATTTTTATTTAATTTGGACAGAAATCTAAA
Organism: Furipterus horrens; assembly: GCF_987537825.1. Lineage (NCBI taxonomy): Eukaryota > Metazoa > Chordata > Mammalia > Chiroptera > Furipteridae > Furipterus > Furipterus horrens. Next base: position 63,150,127 of record NW_028327182.1, on the reverse strand, counting down.
TATAAGGAAATATTGCTCTTATAAAGTAATATTCTCATACTGTGAAGTTAACCTTTGATCCACATTATAGGCAGAAAAATTGAAGGTAACTATAACTTTCAATTTTTCTCTTAGATTCTAAACTCCAAAATAATAATTTAGTTTTCTTCTCACAGCTAGAAAAGTACGTGTCATAAATAAAGAGTAAATATGACAAAAGAAATAAACTTTATGCATTATTTGTGCATCAAAATGATGTGGATATTAGTATTTTATTTGAAAGTATAACTTTTATAATGACAGATAGACAAGCAAAATAAAGTTTAAAGGCATTCATGCTAAAATTGCATTTCCAAAATAATAAAAATATGAAAATATGATTCCAAAACCCTAAATATTTCTGTTAAAATTTTACTGTGTATTTTTTGATCTATGAAACAAGAAAGATACTAATTAAAGAATAGTTTACAATGCACTTGAGACATTTTGCATGAACTAATGATTTGAAGGGAAATGAATCAAATGCTTACTGAACTGGAAGGAAAAGATTTGAAACTAATTAAATTCAATGACTCTATTTAAATCTAACCCTGTCTTGGGTTGCACCTCAGGGATACATGGCTGTAAGTGAACTGTTAAGCAAAGAGCAGTATAGAAAGTCTATTATTACCATTCAAATCTCTGGAACCTACCTTTGGGTGTAAATGCTTTCCTGTGATTCAAGGACTGATGACATCGTCGATGTGTCAACCTTGCACTAAAATATTCAACACCTTTATTATGTTTGCTTTAGAGAAACAAAAACATCCATTTGTTTTCTTATATTTCTGTAGATTAGAAATTTAAACACAACGTAGCTTGGGTTTCAAAAAATCAAGGTACCAAGAGGGATGCCGTCTTTTCTAGAGCATTAAGAAAATAATCCACTACCAAGCTTATTCAGATTGTTGGCCAAATCCAGTTTCATGTGGTTGCAGGACTGAGGTTGCTGGCTAATTGCCAGAGGTTTTTCTTAGGTTCTGGAGAATGCCAGTATTTCTTGGTCCACAGCCTCATTCTTAAATCATCAAACCAGCAATAAGAGGTTGAGTCATTCTCACACTTCAAATCTGTTTCTCTGCCTTTGTGTTCTGTTATATCTCTGTGACTCAAACCTAAGAAATGCATTTACTTCTTTTTATTTAAATATTTTAAATTAAAAAAAAAATTTTCCCCTCTCACGTGCGTCACCCGGCCGTCCACGTCCATGGTCATCTATACATGCTCCTTGACTAGACCCTTCACCTTCTCACTCCCTTCTCCCCCCCCCATTGTCACCGTTAGTCTACTCCCTGTCAACATACCTCTGGTTCAATTTTGCTCATTTGTTTGCATTGTCTATTAGTCTCCTGTAATAGGTGATAGCATAAAGTCTCTTTCTTTCATTGCCTGGCTTATTTCACTAAGCATAATTCTCTCTAGTACCATCTATGTTGTTGCAAATAGTAGAAGTTTCTTCTTTCTTTCCCCTACATAGTACTCCATTGTGTAACTGTACCACAGTTTCTTGATCCACTTATCTACAGATGGGCACTTAGGTTGTTTCCAGCACTTGGCTATTGTAGATAGTACTGCTATGAACATAGGGATGCATAGGTTCTTTTGAATTGGTGTTTCAGGATTCCTCAGATATAATCTTAGCAATAGAATAGCTGGTTCAAAAAGCAGTTCAATTTTTAGGTTTTTGAGGAAATTCCATACTGTTTTCTAGAGTGCCAGCACCAGTCTGCATTCCCACCAACAGTACACTAGGGTTCACTTTTCTCCACATCCTCGCCAGCACATGTTGTTTGTTGATTTGTTGATGATGGCCATTCTGCGTGGTGTGAGGTAGTATCTCATTGTACTTTTATTTGCATTTCTCTGATGGCCAGCGATGTTGAGCATTCTTTCATATGCCTATGGACCCTCTGTATGTCCTCTTTGAAGAAGTGTTTGTTCAGGTCCATTGCCTATTTTTTGAATTGGGTTGTCTGTCTTCTTGGTGTGGAGTTGAATAAGTTCTTTATATATTTTGGAGATCAAATCCTTGTCTCAGGTACCATTGACAAATCTATTTTCCCATATGGTTGGTTCCCTTTTCATCTTGCTCATGTTTTCTTTTCCTGAACAGAAACTTTTGTTTGATGTAGTCTTATATGTTTATTCTTTCCTTTTTTTTTTTTTAGCATCTATGTTCATCAGCGATATTGGCCTGTAGTTTTCTTCTTTGTTCTGTCTTGACCTGGTTTTGGAATTAGGGTAATAATGGCCTCATAAAACTCATTTAGGAGTCTTCCCTCTTCTTGGATTTTTTTTTAATAGTCTGAGAAGGATAGGAATTAGTTTCTTCCTAAATGTTTTGTGAAATTCAGCTGTGAGGCCATCCAGTCCAGGGTTTTTGTGTGTCAGGAGTTTTCTGATTACTTCCCCAATTTCACTAGTTGTTATTGGTCTGCTCAGGCTTTCTGCTTCTTATTGATTCAGATTTTGAAGATTATATGTTTCCAGAAATTTGTTTATTTCATCTAGGTTGTTAAATTTCTTGTGATACCATTCGTAATAATTTCTTACAATCTTTTTTTTTTTTTCCGGTGATATCAGTTGTGATTTCTCCTCTTTCATTTCTGATTTTATTTATTTGAGTTTCCTCTCTTTTTCTTGACAAGCCTGGTTAAAGGCTTGTCAATTTTATTTATCTTTTCAAAGAACCAACTCCTACTGTTGTTGATCTTTTAAATTGTTTGTTAATCTCTATGTCATTTAATTCTGCTCTGATCTTGATGATTTCTTTCCTTCTCCTTGTTCTGGGCTTTGTTGTTGTTCCTCTACTTCTTGTAGCTGTATGGTTAGATTTTTTATTAGACATTCTTCTATCCTTCTTAGGTAGGCTTGTATTGCAATGAACTTTTCTCTCAGGACTGCTTTTGTTGTATCTCATAGGTTTGGGTTGTTTTGTATTCATTATCATTTGTTTCCAGAAACTTTTTGATTTCTTCCTTGATGTCATTGTTAACCCATTCGTTATTTAATAGCATGTTATTCATTCTCTATGATTTTGAATGTTTTTGATTGTTCTCTTGGAGGTTGATTTCCATTTTTAAGCCACTGTGATCTGAGAAAATGCTTGATATAATTTCAACTTTCTTGAACTTTTTGAGGCTTGTTTTGTGTCCTATCATATGGTCTATCTTTGAAAATGTTCCATGTGCACTTGAAAAAAATGTATATTTTGCTTCTTTGGGGTGAAAAGTTCTATATATATCAACTAAGTCCATTTGATCTAGAGTGTTTCTCAATGCCTCAGTATCTTTGTTTCTTTGCTTAGAAGGTATGTTCATTGTTGACAATGGTTGTTAAAGCCCCCTACTATGAGTATGTTGCTGTCTATTATGAGTATGTTGCTGTCTATGTCCTTCCTGAAGTCTTTCAAAATTTTCTTTACATATTTGGGTGCTCCTATGTTGGGTACATATATGTTTACAAGGGTTTTATCTTCTTGATGGATTGTTTGTTTCCTTATGTATTAAAAAATGTCCTTTGTCTCTTTTTATGGCCCCTGCAGTGCAATCTGTTTTGTCTGATATGAGTATTTCTACAACAGCTTTTTTTTTCACGTCTACTTGCTTGCAATACTATTTTCCATCCCTTCACTTTCAGTCTGTGTAGACCATATGTTGTAAGGTGGGTCTCTCGTAGACAGCATATATGTGGGTCATGCTTTCTAATCCATTCAGCCACCCTGTGTTTTTTGATTGGGCATTTAATCTATTTATATTTAAGTCTATTATCAATATGTACTTATTCATTGTCATTTTCTCCCTTTGTACTTGTGCTCCTCTCTGTCTCTCTCTGTTTCTTCATTTTCTTAAAGCATACTTTTTAGCATCTCTTGTAATGCTGGTTTGAGGGAGACATATTCTTTTAGCCTACTTTTGTCTTGGAAACTCCTTATTTCACCTTCCATTTTGAATGAGAGCCTTGCTGGGTAGAATATTCTTGGTTTTAGGCCTTTATTTTTTATTGCTTTGAATATTTTTTGTCTTTTTTTTTTTTTTTTTTTTTTTTTTTGGCTTGCTGAGAAATCTGATGATAGCCTTACTGTAGCTCCCTTGTATGTTACTAGTTTTTTATCTCTTGCTGCTTTTAGGATTCTCTCTCTGTCGTTCAATGTTGCCATTTTAATTATGATGTATCTTGAAGTGGATCTGTTCGGGTTCCTCTTCAATGGGACCCTCTGTGCTTCCTGGACTTGTGTGACTTTTTCTCTAATCAAGTTAGGGAAGCTTTCTGTCAGTTTTTCAGACAAGTTTTCTATCCCTTGCTCTTCTTCTTCTCCTTCTGGAATTCCTATGATACATATTTAATTATGTTTCTTGTTGTCCTGCAGCTCTCTTAAAACCTCTTCATTGTTTTTCAGTAATTTTTCATTATGTTGCACTGTCTGGGAATTGTTTTCTACATTGTTCTCCAGCTCACTGGTCTGATTTTCTGCTTCTTCTTCCTTGCCTTTAATTCGTTCTACTGTGTTTTTCAATTCAGAAATTTTATTCTTCATTTCCTCCTGGCTCTTATTGATAGCTTCTATGTCTTTTTTCATGCTGGTGTAATTCTCAGCAAGTTCCTTGTAGTTTCCCTGGAGTTCCTTGTAGTTTCCCTGGAGTTCTTTGTAGTTTTCTTTGAGCTCGCTGATCTCATTGAGCTTCCCTATAATTCATCTTTTGAATTCCATGTCTGATAGTTTACTTCTATTTCATTTAGCACTCTTTCTGTGGATTCCTCCTTTCTTTTCATTGGGGGGGGGGTTGTTTCTCTGTCTCCCTATTTTTGTGACTCTTATTGTTGTTGCTGCTTCTTAGATTGATCTGCACTTCCTGGATCTGCCCCTGGTGGCATCAGATTGTGTACAGTCTTGGCCTAAGCAGCCTTTTGGAGACTAGCAGAGATCTACTGCCTTTGTCTGTCTCCTTTAGTTGTTCATCTATTCGATCTGTGATCAGCCTTCAGGCTTAAGAACCGAGGGTGTGGCAGCTTAATTCCTGTAGGCAATGTTTTGCTTCCCCTCAGGCTGATGCCACTTGGAGGGGAGTGGTCTGCCTGCAGTATGGGGAATGAGTCAGCACTGGGACCCGTTCAGCTGCTCTCTTAGTTCTCCCCTCAAAGCCACTGACCCAAATTCTCCCCAAGTGTCTCTAGTCCTCTCTGCCCTCCCTCTGCTTGAGCCCAGGGTAAGTGGGTGTGAAAATATTTTTATACTTTATCTGCTTAAGAGCTCATTTTCTCCATCTGTTTCTCTTAGGCAAGCAAGAAACCCTGTGGCTTTTCACTTTTCACAGCTGGGTACTATTTTACTTTCCACTTTGTTGCTGTAGGCTTGGAAGCCCAGCTGGGGTTTTAGACCCTGCCCTTCCCAGGGTTAAATTGAAGCTACTTAGCTGTTTCTCAATCCCTTCAGCTGCCACCCATGGGAGTCCAGCCAGCCCTTTTGCGTCTCTGTACTTCCTAAGACTCACGTTGTGATGAAGCGGCCTTTTCTGTGTCTCTGTGGTTATAAGACTTCTCTCCAGCTAGTGTTCAGTTTGTTATTCCAGATGATTTATCCACAATTAAGTTGTAAGTCCAGATTGGCTCTAGGAGGAGGTTAGTGTAGCTTCCACTTACTCCGCCGCCATCTTGGATCCTTGGCGCATTCTTTCCTGAGTACCATCGGTTCTCTCTTCTCCAAATAAAGTCTGGATCTTCTTGCCTCCTGGTCCTTTTCAGTTTGGCCTCTATGGGTGACTGTGATATACAAACTTAGGTGAGGGAACGCGGTCTCCAAGTGCCTTCACTTCTTTAAAGGCTCATGTTATTGGGACCTAGTCAATTATTGGAGATAATCTCATTATTTAAGGTCATTTTCTAATAACTGCAAAACCCCTCATAATAATATCTAGATTAATGTTTTTGTTCTATAACCAGGTGAAGGGCTGACAGGACACATCTTTAGAATTCTGCTTACCTTAGGATTTAAGCAACATATTCCACAAAATTTCACTCTATTAGTAAGCCAGTGTTTCTCCATGGGTGATAATGTGAATTAGTGAGACAATGCTACATTGCCCTTTAAATTGGAGGGAGGTAAAATAGAAAAACTGGGACACATATATTAGCATTATCAATAAAATGTAGTTTGAAAATGATGTGAAACATTGAAGGATTTTGCAAATAAGTAATTTGATCAAAAGTGTGTTTTTGGTAGATGATTTATCAAACATGTTTATAAGCCTTGCTGAGGTAGCTTGTTTGTCAGAGCATTTAGAGCATCATTTCAATATGCCAAGGTTGCAGGTTCTACTGCTGGGCAGGGCACATACAAGAAACAACAAAAGAATGCATAAGTAAGTGGAAAAACAAATTGATGTTTCTGTCTCTCTACATCCTTCCCAAATCAGTAAATACAAATTTAAAAATATAATGAATGAGGCGAGGAGAATGATCAAAGGAGAATCAGGCAAAAATATTCTGTTTGATATTTACCTATGGATATGTATATTGTCAGAACATGAGGGCAGCTGGGCTGCCTGCCTGAACTTTGGATGTATGCAAAGGAACCATATGCAAATTAACGTGGTCCTAGCCCCTCCCATAAGAAATAAAAATGGGCTTTGCTCATTCCCAGAAGAAATGTTAATGGACCTAGCATGATATATTGACTGGCCTGGTGGGAGAAAAGCAGGGTGATGTAAATAACCTGCTGAATGTGTCTATGGGTAAACTCACCCTTACCGTAATGTGTGTTTTGCGAAGTGTGGAGATGGTGCCTGCAGACGCAAAGACAGGCAACTCCTATGGGCCCTCAAGGTTGACCAGGAGTCTCCAACCAGCTTCACTTGCTCCTCTGGGCTTGTGAGTTGGATCGGAGTCACCTTTCCCCTTTTTCTCTTGCTCTTACGGGCCCTTGAATTGCTCTAGGAATTTCCTCTTCTCTCCATCCTGCTTCCCCCTTTTTTTCCCTCAATAGACCCATTGTTTAATTCTAGAGTGGTCTCCTGGTGATTTCTCAGAACAAGGCTACCTGACATATATACAGCACAAAAATTTAGAGGATGAAGGATTATAAGAACGTTAACTGAATCAAGAAGCAGAAAGCCTGAACATACCAATAACAACTAGTGAAATTGAAGCAGTAATCAAAAAGCTCCCAGCACAGAAAGGCCCTGGACCTGATGGTTTCACAGGTGAATTATACAAAATATTTAGGGAAGAACTAACTCCTATGTTTCTCAAACTATTCCAAAAAAAAAAAAAATCCAAAAAGAGGGAAGACGCCCAAACTCTCTCCATGAAGCCAGTATTACTCTCATTCTAAAACCAGGTGAAGACACAACTAAGAAAGAAAACTACAGGTTAATATCGCTGATGAACATAGATGCTAAAAAACCTCAACAAAATATTCGGAAACTGGATACAGGAACACATTAGAAAGATCATGCACCACGATCAGATGGGATTCATCCCAGGAATAGAATGATGGTGTAATATTCGCAAATCAATAAACATAATACACTACACAAACCAAATGAAGAACAAAAACCATATGATCATATTAATAGATAATAAAAAAAAGCATTTGATAAAGTACAATACCCATTTATGATGAAACTCTCAGCAAAATGGGAGTAGAGGGAGCATACCTCAACATGATAAATGCCATACACGAGAAACCTGAAACCAAGATCATACTCAATGTACAAAAACTGAAAGCACTCCCCCTGATATTAGGAACACAACAAGGATGTCCACTCTCTCTACTCCTAATCAACATAGTCTTGGAAGTTGTAGCCACAGCAATCAGACAAGAAAGAGGAATAAAAGGCATCCAAATTGGGAAAGAGGGAGTAAAACTGCCATTATTTGCAGATGACATGATAGTGTATATAGAAAACCCTATACATGCCATGAAAAACAGTACTCAATCTAATAAGTGAATTTGGAAAAATAGCAGGGTACAAAATCAACATTCAGAAATCAACAGAATTTCTGTACACCAACAACAAAATATCATGGATAGAAACTAGAAACAAATCCCACTTACTATAGCAACAAGAAAAATAAAGTACCTAGGAATAAACTTAACCATGCATATAAAAGACCTGTACTCAGAAAAATACATAACATTGAAGAAAGAAATTAAGAAAGATACAAATAATGGGAAGCATATACCATGTTCATGGATGTGAAGAATCAACATCATTAACATGTCCATACTACCCAAAGCTATCTATAGATTCAATACGATCTCTATTAAAACACCAATGACATATTTCACAGACCTAGAAAGGGATAAAGAACCTATGTGAAGAAATAATGACAGAAAGGTTCCCTAACCTGGTAAAAGAAAAGAGCACACAAGTTCAGGAAAGACAGAGATTCCAAATTAAGATGAAGCCAAAGAGACCCACACCAAGACACAACATAATTAAAATGGCCAAACTTGATGACAAGGAGAGAATAATAAAGACAGCAAGAAAGAGACAGGTACATACAAGGTAACACCTGTTAGAATCCCAGCTGATTTCTCAACAGAAACACTTCAAACAAGAATGTATTGGCAGGAAATATTCAGAGTGATGAAAGCAAAGAACATGTAGCCTAGATTGCTCTACCAAGAAAGGCTATCATTTAAAATTGAAGACGAAATAAAGAACTTCCAAGAGAAAGAAAGGTTAAAGAAGTTCATTACCAACAAGTCAGCATTGCAAGAAATGTTAGATGACCTTCATTAAGATAATAAGAATTAGAGAGAGAGAAAAAGAATAAATACAAAATTTAAAAATGGTTATATGGAACCAAAAAAGATCTGAATAGCCACAGCAATTTTGAGGAAGAAGAACACAGTAGGAGGAATCACAATACCTGATATCAAACTATGTTACAAGGCCATGGTAATCAAAAGTGTCTGGTACTGGCATAAGAACAGATATATAAATTAATGGAACAGGATAGAGAGCCCAGAAATAAACCCAGATCTATATGGTCAACTAATATTTGACAAAGTAGAAAGCAACATTAATGAAGTGAAAAGAGCCTCTTCAGCAAATGGTGTTGGGAGAACTGGACAGGGACATGCAGAAAAATGAAACTATACCACCAACTTACATCATACACCAGAATAAACTCAAGATGGATCAAAAACTTAAATGTAAGCCATGGCACCATAAAAGTCCTAGAGGAAAACAGAGGCAGGATATCCCACATAGCAATATTTTCACTGATATATCTCCAAAGGCAAAAAAAAAAAAAAAGAAAAAAAAAAAAGAAAGAATAAACAAATAGGACTACATCAAACAAAAGTTTTTGTTCATCAAAAGAAAACATGAGCAAGATGAAAAGGGAACCAACCATATGGGAAAATAGATTTGTCAATGGTACCTGAGACAAGGGTTTGATCTCCAAAATATATAAAGAACTTATGCAACTCCACACCAAGAAGACAGACAACCCAATTCAAAAAATAGGCAATGGACCTGAACAAACACTTCTTCAAAGAAGATATACGGAGGGTCCATAGGCATATGAAAGAATGCTCACATCACCAGCCATCAAAGAGATACAAATAAAAACCACAATGAGATACCACCTCACATCAGTCAGGATGGCCATCATCATCAAATCAACAAACAACATGTGCTGGCGAGGATGTGGATAAAAGTGAACCCTAGTGCCTGTTGGTGGGAATGCAGACTGGGGTAGCCACTATAGAAAACAGTATTGAATTTCCTCAGAAAACTAAAAATTAAACTGCCTTTTGAACCAGCAATTCCAGTGCTAGGATTATATCTGAAGAATCCTGAAACACTAATTCAAAGAATCTATGCACCTCTATATTCATAGCAGCAGTATTTACAATAGCCAAGTGCTAGAAACAACCTAAGTGCCTATCGGTAGATGATGGATCAAGAAATTAGTATAATTACATAATGTAGTACTATGTAGGAGAAATAAAAAAGGAACTCCTATCATTTGCAACAACAGGGATGGAATTGGAAAAAATAATGCGTAGTGAATAAACAAGGTTATGAAAGAAAAATACCATATGATATCACCTAATTCAGGAGACTAATGGACAAGACAACCAAATGAGAAAAATTGAGTCAGAGCCATGTGAACAAGGAGTAGAGTAACAGTGGCAAAGGGGGAGAGGTGATGGAAAGAAGAGGGAAGTGTCTAGTCAAGGAACATTTATGAATGACCCATGGACATGGATAGCAGGGTGGTGATTGACTGTGGGATGAGGGGTGGGCAGTGTTTGGGAAAGCAATGGTGAAAAAAGTGGAACAACTGTAACGAAAAAACAAAGAAACAGAAAATTTTAGTGGGGGAAAAAAATGAAAACAAAATAAATTAATAAATGAATCAGAAATCCCCCCCCAAAAAAACCCCACACATGTAGGAAAGTGAACTAAAGAAAATATAAAGTATGGCAATGCAGTTTTAGTGAATATTAGAAAGACAAGGATTTTTCTTCAAACTGTATTTGTATTCCCTCTAGAACTTGGCATTCTGAAGAAATAATGCGATAAGGTTCTTTGCATAAAACTAATAAGACCTGCTGTCTATAGAGGTTTTGTTAACTAAAACAAACAAACAAACAAACAAACAAAAAACCTGTCATTATGATGAGAAAAATAAAATCCTCTTACAGAATTTGGATGCATTATTTGCAGGTTTATTTTGTTTTCATTAATTTACATATACAATTTCTTTTAGAAAAATGGGAAGTGAGGTTGGTGTTACTGACTGTTAAAACTTTTGCATGCACACAGGTATCCAAGTACACTTGAATTATTCTTATGTTTTCATATAAAATTTCAAATTTAAATATTATTATTTAAGACTGTATAAAGGTTTCCTATTTTTAATATTCACTATAAGAACTTACTATTCCTATTAAACATTTTAAAAATTAGCAAAGATCATAGATAATATAAGGTGGATTCTTTTAATTTTGGACAAGAGCACTGAGATTAACATATAGAAGTAATAAATTGCCTCATAGTAAGTAAAATGACCACATAAATCACATGATATTTTAAAAATATGTCTATTTCAAATGTTCTGGTCATAAAATAATTCTATTAACATCAAGCTATACTTATGAAAACATCCTAAAATTATTTTAATATATAAGAAATTTATTTTCATTGTTAAATTAAGTTACTCCATACATACTGAATTCTTTGTATTTTCAACATATAATTTTTCACTTCTTTTGAATGATCTAAGAGACCAATTTAAAATATCTAAATGTGTAGTGTGTTTTTAAAAGAACTAATATTTCGGCCCTAGACCTTTGGCAATTACAATGCAATACATCTGCAAACAAAATGGATTCTGTTCTACTATTAACTCCAAAAATATGAACTTCAAAAGGTTCATAGAAGATGTATTGCATTCTAGCATACATATCTGTCATGCATAAGAACTAGTTAACTAATTTGCTTGCTTTGGGGTCATTTTTTTCTTAGAAACTATATATAATTCTTTGAATTCAAACTCATAAAATCTGTTGATGAGATTCAGCTTCAGAAGAATATTTCCTGACTCATAATATTTCAAAAAACACATTTCTGGAAACTTTACTATATTAAATCTTATTAATACAGAGGTCTGGAGCAATCATTATTGAGTTGTCATCAGAGTCTACAGAATATAAATCTAAACAAATGCATCCAGTATAAAAGGAATTCTTTATTAAAACCACCTTTCTTTAAGGTTCTATTACCTCAATATGTGACTTCAGTGTGTTTAAACTTGGCTTTCCCTCATGTCACTGTAACTGGCCACCGCTAACTTGCATTCCATTTAAACTGACACCATTAAGAATTGAGAAAAACTGCTTAGAAAAATTCCTATTGTCTTACAAAGTACACCCAGTCTAATTGATAATCTTAAGTAAGTTTTATTATTATAAAGGATGAAGCCCAAATAATTCAACCAAATAAAGTTCTCTCAAATGTTTCTGATTGTTTTTAATTCACGTGGTTTTACTTTGTTTCTTTTTCTTTTTTATTCTGTGTTCCCTTTCCTTTTTAATCATTATTTTTTATCACATTTATGAAGTGAAATTAGTCTTTACCTGAATGTCCAGTCTTTAAGCAAAATTATGTATTTAATAACATGAACGTGTGATTTATCCATATTAGCGGTTAACTTTCTTAGGCTACTTAAAACGCTGACATTTGATCCTCATTTTGCAAAATGCACCAGTTTTTAAAATGTGTTTCAAGGGAATGCAAAGGCTGAGCTTCTGAGACCCACAGATTGTTAAATGTGATTTGCTACAGCTCACATTACTGCAAGGTGGAAACAATGTCAGCAGGAGCAAAATCAACTTTCTATATAACTCATTGTACATAGCAATCCATGAGCTAATAAAGTCAATATTAATATGTTGCCACTGTGCATAATAATTTTTAAATATAAGTTTCATATTTTAAATACAGCAGTTATAATATGCCTACCTATAATAAACTCTGATTTCACCACTGCTTATGAAATTCTTAAACTAAACCAGGCTCATATGTATATTTCCAAAGACTCTAATGGGCAAGGAAAGAATGCCCAGTGTTATTTAATTACAAAACAAGGAAGGCACCATCTGCTTTAACCAAATGAGCAAAAGATAAAGTTCACCTACCCAGTAGCAGCTGATGTTCACATTGTAGTTTAGTTGAGTAAGCAGTTCTAAACTGGGACTATAGCATTAGCCAACTGTCTTTAAGGGAGGATGATGCCTTAGTTAAATTGAACTAATTGTTAGGAAAATATTACAGCTTAGTATCTATAATTTATTATGCTTCCTCTATGTTTAAAGTGTACTACATATTTTATTGTAAGGAAAGATTATAAAACTAGATCAAGCCACTTTTACAGCTGAAATTCTTCCAAATGTGTGGAATGAAAATCTGAATGTGGTGGATGCCTTAATTTCAACATCTCTGAGATAGAATAACCATTTATTTTGTAGTTGAATGTCCAAGATTAATAGAGATCACTAAGCATCCCCTTATGTAAGCACTTGCAATAGTATTAGAACCTCCTAATATACTTGATAAAATGTTCTTAAAAAGTGTCTTAATTTCACTACAGCTTTACTGATTAATATTAAGAAAGGATTAATGATAAAGTACAAGATGTGTGTGACTGCAACTAGGGTGAATTTACCTTTTGATTTATCCTCTATCAGGCACCCAGAGGTTTCAGGTGTCAGCTCCAAATTAAAAAGGAAAAAATAATAATTGTCTTCTGACTTGTCGATGGCTTTCTGTACATGTTCCATGCATTATCAGCCCAACTTCAGAGGTACAGATTAAGGATGGATTATTGTGATTTAACTCAAGTTTTCATTTCTATTTTCTCTTTCATCCTATAATGTGTTTTTTTTTGTAACTGATTATTGTGGAGGGTTTAGATAGAAGTTAAGTAGCTGTGGTTCAATCAATATGAGAAAGAGTGACATAGATGGGCCTGGGAAAGCATTTGAAAGTCTTAAAGCCTGTCAGTCTCTCCACCTGAAAGAATGATGCTCTCTCTTAAAGCTGTGGTACAACTCTTGTTTCCTTGGAATACACTATTGATCCTATAAGACTGGAAAACTTTGTTCCAAAGTGCACTGTGCCCAGAAGTTGCCTTAGTTTTTAAACATGGTGTTGCATTTGAAAATGACATGATTTCTTAAGGTCAATTCCTCTATAATTTTTTACAATATGAATTAGCTTCAGAATATGCCAATTCGTTAATATGCTAAACCATGTCAACTCTCTGAATTCTTGAAGAAAAACCTTTAGCAATTCTACTGGACCTCATTTCCTCCTAAATTCAATTTTATTATTTTTCTTGTGTCTAACACAAGTTTCCCAACCACATTAAAATTATTAATTTCAATACAAAATACATCTAGATGCATTATGTTCTTAATATCCCTTGGAAAAATTTTTATTGATTTTTCATGTATGTTACTTTATGTTTTATTCTGTAAACTACAATGTTTTTTATTGTTGTGGGTAGCTCATATTTTTCCTTTCTTTTCCCTAAAATAAATATTTTTAACATTCTGAGGTAAAAACATCACAGAAACCAGTATTTTAGAAAATAATTTTGGGTGAGAGTGATTATGTATTGTGAATCTGTGCAATAACAAGATCAAATATGTACCATTATATTAACGTATAAAATGTACCTTAGTCACAAACAGAATTGAAAATGTAAAAGAATAAGATAAACAAATTTAACGTTTTAGCATATAATTCTTTTATCTTTCAGATTAACTAGAATAGCATTATGCATCATGTTGTTTTTAATTTAAGGAATTGGGTCTGTGCTCCCCCCCTTTGTTTTGCTTTAAGTCTTTTAATAAATAAAATAATTGAATAATTAGTAGTATAATAAACCCCCAGATATTCACCTTCTAAGTCAAATAATCACTAACATTTTGGTACTATTTTTACTGTATGTGTGTGTAAATACAACCATAGAAAAAACTAAAATTATCAGAATGTCTCATTTTTAAGTAACCTAGGTTGTCTTTCCTATAACTTAGCACATTCTGTCTTATAATCTTTATGCCATCATCCTAGTTAATGAAATTAACAATAGTTTCCTAATTATATCTAATATTAAATTCATACTCAAATTTCCAAAACAGTTCCTATATATTTTATAGGCTTTTTTCAAAGTATCTATTGATTTAGCAACAAAGAGGTCTTTTTTACATGAGAAGTCTATGAAGTAAATATAAACATTTTCTGATGTAAAAATAATTAACCTATATGCAATCAAGTGTAAAATATTCTTGGCTGTATCCTAAGCATATTCATTTCTTGATTTTTGACTGTCTTTATTCCTGATCAATATGCCCTGAATTTATTTTAAAACCTCATTATATGTAGTTGTTTTTACAACTTTGAGTAAAGTTTAAAAACCTTACTTGCACTTAGATCATTTTATCACTCTTACTATTAAACATCACCAAATGTACTATCAAATGATACTATAATATTGGTTTCAACCAAAAAATTTGATTTATAAAATTTATGACAAAAATATTCTATGTTCTCCCATTTCTCCCATTTACACTTTTTTCTTCCTTTTGATATTCTGAAATTTAAAAAATAATAATTTTATTTCTATTTAAAGATCTTTGTTTAACTATACTTACATATAGTTTAGTAACAAATATTTTAAAATTCTCAGCTGAGAAAACCTTTATTTTCCCATCATTACTGAAGGAAAGTTTCCATGGAGATTTTCCTTCAGCACTTGTAAAACGTCATGCCATGCCACGCCACATCCTACTGGATTCCATGGTTACAGGTAAGAAATCTGCTGCTATTTGAATTATAATAATTTTGTCTTTAGTTTTCAGAAGTTTAATCATGATGTTTCTTTTCATGTGGAACTTTTGTTTCATCTTTATTGTGGTTCATCTGGTTTCATCATTTTGTAGATTTATATCTTTCACCAGATTTGGTAAATTTTCAGACATTCGTCGTCGGCAGCCGTCCGTCTCGAGAGACGATGGTGTAGCTTCTTAAGAGTCTATCTACACCGCCGAGAATGGCTGTGCAGTCCGACTTGGGAGTGACACAGTATCTGTCTCCTCCCGTGTTGAATCGACATCTTGCGATGACGCTGGAGTGTCCTCTCCAGTGAAGCTGAAGCTACAGAGCCTGGGAAGGGTGATATGGAGGGTCTGCTGTTGCCCATGCAGCAGACCCCCCCTCTCTTCGCAGCTGAAGGGTCCAAGGGAAAGACGGAGTCAATACAGCTTGGCTTTAGGTGCGCCGCAGGAGTTGCCGGTGTTGACTACAATGTCAAACCGCCTTAGGGACTCCGGCTCCGGATTTTCTGTCGGGGTTTACTCCCTTAGGCTTTCCCCTGAAGAGGCGTGCCGCAAGGCAGTGGAGGTTTTTTGGAGTCAGAGTTTTCCTTCTCTGATGTGTCCTGACTGGAAGATCGAACCAGTGACACTTAGCTCGCAGGCCGACGCTCAATCCACTGAGCCAAACCAGCCAGTATTACTTCTAATACTCTATCAGCCCCACTTTCCTTTACCTCTGCCTCTGTAACTATAATTATGTTCTTATCCTACAAGTTCCTGAGGCTCTATTTGTTGTTGTTGTTGTTGTTTGTTTATTTGTTTGTCTATTTTTCTCTGTTGTTCAGACTTCATAAATTCTACTGATGTGTCCCCACGTTCACTAATAATATCCTGTTATCTCTTAGATTCTTGAGTCCAAGCAAGATGTTTTTGTTTTTGTTGTCTTATTTTATTTTTTCATTCTATAAATACTATTTGATTACTTTATATAAGTTCTATTTCTTTGGTAAGATGTTTTATTTTTGTGTTTCCAGACAATTTATAATTAGTAGCTAAAGCATTTTTAGAATTGTTCTTTAGAATCCTTGACAGATAATTCCAACATCTCATTCATCTCTATGTTGGTGTCAGTTGATGGTATTCTTATTCAAGTTTGATTTCTCTGGTTTTGCTATAGTGGATAATTTTCTATTGTATCCTAGACATTTTGCTATCATTTAAGAAATTCTAAATCCTTGTTATGTTTTTGTTTTAGCAGGCAGTCACCATAGCTAGGTTCAGACACAGATCCTACCTTACTATGGTGGTCTATGAATTTATTGTTGATTACATTTTCATAGGCTTTATGATTTTTTGTGTGTGTTGATTTGTTGGTTTTATTTTGTTTTGTTTATCTCACTCTGCTGGTGATCCCACTACAGTCTACTGTTGCTGCCTAAGAAAGAGGTTAGAAGGAATTTCCACAGACAAGGCTGCCTTAAAGTTTTCAGGTTGAGGAAGACATTCTCTGGCCCACTAGGATTAAAAAAAACTTCCAGATCCTAGCTGCTTTTAGCATTATTGTACTTTCTGGTGCTGCCTATAAGCTCTTGCCTTTCAAGTAAAGAACTAAGTTTCACATCTATGAGGCAAAGTGGCTTCCAGGACACTTGTTTGTTGGTATACTCCTGCCTCTATGTGGTGGACATTTTACAAAGATAGTTATTTTGTATTTTATCAAATTTAAAGGATACTGATTGAGCACAGGTAATCACTACAAATTTGCCAAAAGAATTAAAGCTTCTTAAGGTTGTCTGATTTTAATAAAATATTAGTGTTGACTGGGTATTGCTCAAAAAATTTTAAGAGGAAAGTATCAAGGCCCACATAAAGATTTTCAGTTTCTTTTAAATATTTCAACTGTATTCCTTTCTCTGTTTCAAGCTCCTGAATAGTTGTCCTAGAATATAATTGTTTCTTGTAAGACTCTTAATCATATGATTCAGATGGGTATAGTGTTCATATTAGTTCCTCTTTAAAAACAAACAAAATACATAAAAATAATAATACAGCCTAGATTTTACTATGAATATGCTTTGCTAAGTTTCTTGAGGAAGGTTTCTCTATATTTACATATAAAGCCACTTTGAATACTGGAGGGAAGATGGCAGAGCAGTGAGGGGAGGCTGCACTCTCAGGCTCCCGAGACCCATCTGTAGTTTGGACTAATTGCAGACAGAACATCTCAGTGAGCAGCTGGACACTGGCAGGAGTCGAGCCTTGGCACTGCTGGATTAGAGAAAAACCATCTGGGAACAACCTGTTTAGTGAGGATAGTGGAAGAAAAAGGGACGAAACGAGATTCCTGACTAGGGTGGCTGCCGGAGCTTCAAGCTGCGAGCTGCGGCTGAAAGGACACAAAGTCTTTTTGGCGACCACAGTCTTCCCCAGAGGGGAGTCAGGAGGAGAGCGGATCTCTGCCCACTGGCAGAGATGGGACTTGACCAAGCGGCATTGGTGCTGGAAGATGGGAGACAGCGTGCTGCTGAGCAAGTGAAATCGTAATTTTTCCTTTGTATTTTCCTCTTGTGGACTGCAGAGATGGGGGGAAGTTTGGGGGTGTTAGGACATTCTTGAGGAGCACAGGCGCAGACGTGCGCTCGCCCACTCCCCAACCCTCCCCTTGGGTCACGGGCACACATAGGGAAGTGCCCTCATTCACTGGCCCAGGTGCGCAGGGGCGAGAGTCCAGGTGCCCCTTGGACACACCCCAACAGACATAAGATCAGTGTCCCAACAGGCGCAGGGAGGGCCCATTGGATACACAAAAGACTGTGCGCAGTAACCCCTGGCCAGCTCCAGTGGGCGCCAGGCTCGAGTGCTAGACCAGAGCGCAAAGCATTTGCTTAGGCTCTGCTCCTGCCTGCCAAGACAGGTGTAGGAACGGTGGGGCGGCTGCAGTGCCAGAACAGCAGGGAACAGCGACTCACAGGCACTCACTTCTACTGAGCACAAGTGTTTGGGGCCCCATCCTAAGAGGCAAGAGACCAACTCCCAGAGCGCTTTGCGGCAGACCTGAGGCTAGTTTCCTGGCTGCCTTGGGTTAGCACAGGCACGGGAGTGCAAAAACACCTCGCCGACATCAATAAGCACCAGTCGCTCACTTCCACTGTGCAGGAGTGTCTGGGGCCCAGCACTGGCAGGTGAGAGACCAACTCCTGGGACATAGTGTGGTAAGCCTGAGGCTAGCTCCCTGACCACCTTGGGAAACTCCCGGAGCACTGCGTGGCAGGTCTGAGGCAAGCTCTCCGGCAGCCTTACCAGATCACAGGCATGCCTGCAAGGACATCTTGGCTAGCTCCAACAGACACCTAAAGAATGCGCCATGTGGGGGCACACTGCTGCAAGGAACAGGAACCTCTGACCCGCCTCATTAGACCAGCTGTGGATACAGAAAAACAAGACAACACACAAAGGCTGAACTGACATCTCCACAAAACAATTCAAGATAAAGTGGATAGAGTGACTCTCAATCAACTAGCCAGAAGGAAGATCCTAACAGAAAGCATCTGAAATATAACCAGACAGCATAAACAAATGACATAAAAGGTACCCCAAGAACATCAGGCTCAGGAGATCAAAGAGACTGCACCACTGAAATCCCTAGATCTACCATAAAGAATCTCATACCACAAAGGTGGGAAGTCAAAGCAGACAAATCCAAATAACAAAAACAAACAAGAATAATCCAACATGGTAAGATGCAGAAACAACCTCTCAATGAAAAGAAAAGAGGAATCCCCAGAAAGAGAGGTAGATGGAATAGACATCGCCCAAATATCAGACATGGAATTTAAAACAATAGTGGTGAAGAAGCTCAATATACTCGACAAACTTAAAAACAACTATGACAGCCTCAAAGGAAGTTACCAACAGCTCCAAGAAAATTACAGGGAACTTGGAGAGAACTACATCAGCATAAAAAAAGACATAGAAACTATCAACAAGAACCAGGAAGAAAGGAAAAATGCAACCTCTGAACTGAAAAACACAGTAGAATCAGTCAAAAGCAGACTAAACAAAACAGAAGATCATATTAGTGAGTTAGAAAATAATGTAGAAAAAAATTCTCAGATGATACAGCAAAATGAAAAAAGATTAAAAAAGTACAAAGAAGAGGTAAGGGAGTTACAGGATAGCATAAGGAAGAACAATATAAGAGTAATCGGAATTAAAGAGGGATCAGAAGAACAAGGAATAGATAAACTGATAGGAGAAATAGTGACAGAAAATTTTCCCAACCCGATGAGAGAAAAAGTTATGCAAGTCCAGGAAGCACAGAGAGCTCCAATAAAGAGGAACCCCCAAAAACTCACTCCAAGGCACATCATAGTTAAAATGGCAACATTCCAAGACAAAGAGAGAATCCTAAAAGCAGCAAGAGAAAAACAGCAAATAACATACAAGGGAGCTCCGATAAGGCTATCAATTGATTTCTCAATAGAAACATTACAAGCCAGAAGGGAATGGTCAAAAATATTTCAGGCAATGAAAAACAAAGGCCTACAACCAAGAATCCTCTACCCAGCAAGGCTCTGATTCAAAATAGAAGGTGAAATAAGGAGTTTCTCAGACAAAGGAAGACTACAAGAATACATCTCCACGAAACCAGCATTGCAAGACATGCTAAAGGGAGTGTTCTAAGACAAAGGAAGAAAAAAAAAAGAGTAGAGGAACAGAGGTACAAAAGGAAATGAATAAATACATGTCAATAATAACCTTAAATGTAAATGGATTAAATGCTCCAATTAAAAGACATACGGTAATGGAATGGATAAAAAAACAGGACCCACATATTTGCTGTCTACAAGAAACACACCTCAAAATAAAAGATTTACACAGACTGAAAGTAAAGGGATATAAAAAATATTCCAAGCAAATAGACCTGAAAAAAAAAAAGCTGGGGTAGCAGTCCTCATATCAGACAAAACGGATTTCAAAGCAAGGGCAATAAAAAGAGACAAAGAAGGACATTTCATAATACTTAAAGGAACAACCCATCAAGAAGATATAACACTGATAAACATATATGCACCCAACATAGGAGCACCCAAATACATAAAGCAAATACTAGAAGACCACAAAAAGGATATTAACAATAACACACTCATAGTACGGGACTTCAACACTCCATTATCAACAATAGACAGATCATCAAAGCAAAGAAACACCAAAGATACACAGGCATTGAACACCACAATAAACCACATGAACTTAACTGATATATATAGAATTTTTGACTCCAAAGAAGCAAAATATACATTGTTTTCAAAGGCACATTGGACATTTTCAAAGATAGACCACATAATAGGACACAAAACAACCCTCAACAAATTCAAGAAAATTGAAATCATATCAAGCATCTTTTCAGACCACAATGCCTTGAAACTAAAAATCAACCTCAGAGAAAAAAAATCAAAGACGTCCAAACTCATGGAGAATGAATAACAGGCTATTAAATAATAAATGGGTTAATAATGACATCAAAGAAGAAATCAAGGAATTTCTAGAAACTAATGACAATGAACACACAACAGCCCAAAACCTATGGGACACAGCAAAAGCAATCCTAAGAGGGAAGTTCATAGCAATACAGGCATATCTGAAAAGGATAGAAGAATCTCAAATAAAAAACCTAACCCTAAAGCTACAGGAACTAGAACAACAACAACAAACAAAGCCTAGAGCAAGAACAAGAAAGGAAATCATCAAGATCAAAGCAGAATTAAACGATGTAGAGACTAAACAAAGAATCTAAAAAATCAACAAAACTAGGAGTTGGTTCTTTGAAAAAGTAAACAAAATCGACAAGCCTCTAGCCAGTCTCATTAAGAAAAAAAAGAGAGCAGACCCAAACAAACAAAATCAGAAATGAAAGAGGAGAAATCACGACTGATGCCTCAGAAATACAAACAATTGTAAGAAATTACTACAAACAACTGTATGGCAAGAAGTTTGACAACCTAGAAGAAATGGACAAATTTCTAGAAACATATAACCTTTAACAACTGAATCAAGAAGAAGTAGAAAGTCTCAACAGACCAATAACAAAGAAGGAAATTGAAACAGTGATAAAAAATCTACCTGTACACAAAGGCCCTGGAACGGATGGCTTCACAGGTGAATTTTACAAAACATTTGGGGAAGAGCTAACTCCTACCATCCTCAAACTATTACAAAAAATCCAAGAAGGGGGAAAAATCCCAAACTCTTTCTATGAAGCCAGTATTACCCTAATTCCAAAACCAGGTCAAGACACAACAAAGAAAGAAAACTACAGGCAAACATAACTGATGAACATAGATGCTAAAATCCTCAATAAAATATTGGCAAACAGGATCCAGCAATACATCAGAAAGATCATACACCATGATCAAGTGGGATTCATCCCAGGAATGCAAGGATGGTTCAATATTTGCAAATCAATAAATGTAATACATCACCTAAACAAAATGAAAGACAAAAATCACATAATCATATCTATAGATGCAGAAAAAGCCTTTGATAAAGTACAACACCCATTTATGATGAAAACACTCAGCAAAATGGGAATAGAGGGAGCATACCCTAATATAATTAAGGCTATATATGAGAAGCCTGAAGCAAACATCATACTCAATGGACAAAAACTGAAAGCATTCCCCCTGAAATCAGGAACTAGACAAGGCTATCCAATCTCTCCACTTCTATTCAACATAGTGTTGGAAGTCCTAGCCACAGCAATCAGACAAGACAAAGAAATAAAAGGCATCTAAATTGGGAAAGAATAAGTAAAACAATCACTGTTTGCAGATGACATAATAGTATACCTAGAAAGTCCTATAAACTCCACTAAAAGACTACTCGATATAATAAGTGAATTTGGCAAAATAGCAGGGTAGAAAATAAATATACAGAAAGCTAAGGCATTTCTGTACAACAACAATAAAATATCGTAGACAGAGGCAAAAAAGAAAATACCATTTACTATAACAACAACAACAACAGAAAATACCTAGGAATAAACTTAACCAAAGAGATAAAAGACCTGTACTCTGAAAATTATGCAACAATGAAGAAAGAAATTAAGGAAGATACAAATAAATGGAAGCAAATACCATGTTCTTGGATGGAAAGAATCAACATCATCAAAATGGCCATACTACCCAAAGCAATTACAGATTCAATGCAATCCCTATTAAAATACCAATGACCTATTTCACTGACGTAGAAAAAATACTCCAAAAATTCATATGGAACCGAAAAAGACCCCGAATAGCAAAAGCAATCTTGAAACAGAAGAACACAGCAGGAGGAATCACTATACCAGACATCAAACAATACTACAAAGCCACTGTGATCAAAACAATCTGGTACTGGCATAAGAACAAACATATAGATCAGTGGAACAGAATAGAGGGCCCAGAAATAAACCCAGGCCTCTATGGTCAACTAATATTTGATAAAGGAGGAAGGAACATAAAATGGAGTGAGAAGAGCCTCTTTAACAAATGGTGCTGGGAGAACTGGACAGGGACATGCAAAAAAATGAAACTAGACCACCAACTTACACCACATACAAGAATAAACTCAAGATGGATTAAAGACTTAAATATAAGTCGTGACACCATAAAAGTCCTAGAGGAAAACATAGGCAGGAAACTTTCAGATATCCCATGTAACAATATCTTCACGGATACATCTCCTAAGGCAAGAGAAATAAAGGAAAAAATAAACAAATGGGATTACATCAAACTAAAGAGTTTCTGCTCAGCAAAAGAAAACATCAGCAAGATGAAAAGAAAACCAACCATATGAGAAAACATATTTTCCAATGATATTACAGACAGGGGACTGATCTCCAAAATATATAAAGAGCTTATACGACTCAATATCAAGAAAACAAACAACCCAATTAAAAAATGGTCAAAGGACCTGTACAAAGACTTCTTCGAAGGTCCATAAACACATGAAAAAATACTCAACATCATTGGCCATCAGAGATGCAAATAAAAACCACAATGAGATAACACTTTACACCTGTCTGAATGGCCATCATCAACAAATCAACAAACAACAAATGCTGGTGAGGATGTGGAGAAACAGGAACCCTATTGCACTATTGGTGGGAATGCAGACTGGTGCAGCCACTGTGGAAAACAGTATGGAATTACCTCAGAAAACTAAAAATGGAACTGCCTTTTGAACCAACGATTCCACTGTTAGGATTATACCAAAAAAAATCCTAAAACCCTAATTCAAAAAAAAAACGTATGCACCCCTATGTTCATAGCAGCACTGTTTATAATAGCTAAGTGCTGGAAACAGCCTAAGTGCCCATCTGTAGATGAGTGGATCCAAAAACTGTGATACATTTACACAATGGAATACTGTGTAGCAGAAAGAAAGAAGGCACTCCTGTCATTTGCGACAACATGGATGGAACTAGAGAGAATTATGCTTAGTGAAATAAGCCAGGCAAAGAAAGCAAAATACCGTATGATATCACCTAATACAGGAAACTAAAGAGCAACACAAACAAATGAACTAAATAGGACAAAGAATAAAATAGCAGTCAGTAGGGGGGAGAGAAGGGGGATAAGTAAGGGAAGGGTTTAGTCAAGGAACGTGTATAAATGACTCATGGACATGGACAACGGGGAGGGATATGATTGTGGGTGAAAGGATGGGCTGGGTGGTGGGAGCAATGGGGGAAAAATGGGATAAGTGTAATTCAAAAACCAAAAAATAAAAGAAAGAAAAAGAAAAAAGAAAATCATACTAAAGACAAAAAAATAAAAAATAAATATAAATATTTTTGGATGAACAGATTCACTAATCTAAATGTCATTCAGTTTGACATCAGTTATAACATGCACTATCTTACTATTTTTTTCAAATTTCAATTTCAGTGATTTAGGAGCCAATAATTATTTCCATTTTAGAATTTGAGGAAATGTAAATAATACAAATTTAGCCACATAAAATCAAGAACTATTAAGGTAAATATTGATGACTTATATACATATTCTTGTGTTTGTTTATTGCATTTACTAAATATATTCTTAATATTAATATTTATATGTTTTTGAAGGATATTAACTTTCTGGTGGAAAACACTTTTTGTAACAGATTAGATTCAAATTTCAGGCTGACCACACAATTGTAAACTCTCTACCACAATTTATTTAGAGCAAGTCCCAAAGTAAAATTCTTAGTGGAGAAAAATTAGGTATGAGATTCCATTACACCAGAGGAATACAAGATTGCAAATCCTTTTACATCCACCCAAATATCACTTTTAATTTTCCAAAATATTTTTTGAATATCTATTCTGCTTAAAACATTATGGTAGATACAAATAAAAGCTTGCTCTTTCCAAACCATAGCTAAATAGAGGTTATGCAGTCAGCCTGGGTATCTGCAGTCCTGTATCCTGAAGGCTACTGTATTACATCGGTCAAAATTGCAAAATTTATGTTGTTATCCAAAGAACCCTCTCATATCTCTCAGCATTCTCCACCATGGCTATTTTTCTGCAAGCCCTTCTCTTCATCTCTAGAATTTTTGTAATTAAGTGGTTAGAAACTCAAGTAACAAGAGTAGTAACCACAGCTACAACAGCAACATAGTGTGTGTGCATAAGCTTTTTAGGCTTTCCATTTGATACTAATAATTAAATAGTTTTAAATTTTTAATGAATTTAAACTAATTGCTTTGTATACTTCAAGGACAGAGGAATAGATTAAGAAGAAAGATCGGAGATTGGGAGATGTTATATTTGATCACACAAAATCACCAAGGCTATGTGAGGTACTCAAAAACAAAATGTGAAACAGAACCTCCAATTTCGAAGAGCACAGGGAACCCTGGAAGGATGTGTACTTGGGTGGAGTAGAGTTTGTAGCATTGGAGGGGTGTAGTATTCAGGCTTCATCTGAAAGCCCTGTACCTTGGAGAACAGGTACAGAGAACAGGGGAGCTGTTCCTAAACTGTTTTAGCAGCCAAACCTCTCCATGCACAAAATGGCTTCTTAAAACCCTAACAGGACTTGAGATCCAAATGATAGATTTACAAAGGCATTTTAGAAAAAAATAAATAAATAAAATATGAATTGCCACTATTTTGTATAACACTTTCATTCTCAAAGTTTTCTTTGTTAAAAGAAAAATATGATACTTTGAATATCCAGAAACATTCTGACCTGTGAAAACAAACACATGTGCACAAACATACTTACAAATATTTTAAAAATGGGGAAAATATATGTATATAGTTCTGAATATATTAAATGTGTTAAAATAGTATTTTATTGTTTTCAAAAATAACCATGTTTTGTTTTGCAAACTTATTTGTCAATTTTCTAATTTTTGATACAGAAAATATAATGCAATTCCCTCATAAAATTTTACATACAAAATTAAGTGGAAACATACATATTCAATAGTTATAACATGCTACATTCTAGTTATTATTTTCTTCATTATTGAATCTGTGGAAGACTTTATTTTCACCTCAGTGATATGTGTCATAAAATGCCTTTTTTTTTTAGACTAAATATAAAGTTATGTTTCAAAGCCTTTTGAAGTAAGTTTTCTTTTTCTGGAAAGCCATATATTGAATCTTTTATCATAATTATACATATTTGAAAAAGTAGCAGCAAAGGTTTAAACACAAAGTATGTAACACGTGTTTTCTAACCAAGGCAGCCTGGCATGCAAAATGGGAATTATAATCGATCTCAAAAGATCTCTATTCAAAACCTGGTGTTTCTAATCAGTAAACACTATGGAACTGTGACAGCTAATGTGATGTCATATGAAGAATAAAAAAACTAACATATTGAGTATCATTTCTAAAAGTCTAAATTTAACTCCCCATATACAGAAAATATAAGAAGTAGAGGGATAAATTTTATCATACTACTGTTTCAGACAAATTTATGATACAATTTATCCTATAAGATAACTATAATTTGGTGTTTTGAGTAATAAAATGAAAAAAAAAGTGGGGGAACTGATCTAGATTAAAAACGTAAGGAGAGATACAAATCATGTGTAATGTGTAAAGTTTCATTGAATACCATTATTATAAATGCTATGAAGAAAAGTTTGGCTTCAAAATATGCTATAGCAGATAAACAATTGATGGAATTTGAATATGGAATGCTTACTAAGTAGCATAAAATTAAGAATTTTTAAGTACGCAATAATAGTATAATTTTGGGTCGAATGTTCGTTGAGACATTTGGAGTCTAGGTGAAGGGTATAAAGACTTATTTAGCTATTCTTTTGACTTTTCCATATGTTTGAAATTATTTTCCAGATTTTTCTGGGAAATTTCCAGGGATTTCTTCCATATATCATGTCTACTTGTTTTTCTTCTTACTCTGACTTTGTAAATGTTTGTTCAACAAATATTTTTACGTATTTATTATGTGTTGGTTAGTGGTCTTGCGTATCCAGGAAATATAAATTAACCAATATTTACATACTGTTTTTTAAAATACAATGAAATTGAAATAAAAAAGCGTAACAGTTGTCTATGACTCTTTGTGGTGAGGGGTGCAGTTTTAATGATGATGTTTAGAAGAGGCCTCACTAAGAAGATATGATGGTCAGTTACATGTCTGTGTCAACTTGGCTAGGCTATTCCAGTTATTGAAACACTAACCTAAGCATTTCTGTGAAAGTCTTCTGTAGATGTGATTAAAGTCTATAATCAGTTTACTCTAATTAAGGAAGACTATTCTCGATAATAAGGATGGTTTTGAGCCAATCTGTTGTAAGAATTTAAGGGCAGAACTCAGGGTTTCCTGGAGAAGAAATTCCAACCGCGACCTGGAGCTTAAGCTCATGCCCAAGTTCCTTCCTGCCCTACACATTTTGAAGTCCCAACATTCAAGTAAGCCAATTCCATGAAAAAAATAAAAAGAAGCAAGAAATAAACAAAGAAACAAAACCTTATTCACATATACATCTTATTGCTTCTGTTCCTCTTATGGAACTTTTTATGATAAAACAGTATTTCAACAAAGCTTTGGAGAAAATGAGGAACTGAGTCCTGCGTATGTGTGTGGAGTGGGAAAGGAGTTGCAGTCAGAGGGAACAGCAAGTGGGCCAGTCCTCATAGGAGTTTCTGAACTGGGTAAGTGGGTGGCAAAGAGGGCATCCCCACTGCTCCCACACCACCATGAGAGATCAAGAAAATAATGGTAAATAAAGTAACTAGCTACACTAATGAAGAGATTTTGTTTCTTCTATGAGTGATATGGGAAGATATTAGAGGGCTCTGGGAAGGTTGGAGACACGATCCAAGTTTTAAAAATACACACCTGGATGATGATTATAAATTGTAATAAGACACAACAGTTTAAGCTGAGCCCTGCTGCGGAGCTCTCTCTAGGAAGATGAGAGTGATCACTGTCAGAGTTTCAAAAGTTGGTTGGAATATAAACATATTTTGAAAATATAATGAACAAGATCTATTAATAAATTAAGTGTGGGTTTGAAAGAAAAGAGTCAAAGCTGACCCCAAATGTTCACTTGGAGAATTAGAACAATGAAGGAGTCTTTTACTGAGATGCAAAACTGTCAAGAATGGGATTGTGAGAGATTATCATGAGTTCCTTTTTGAGGCATATTACATCTTAAAGTCTTCAGTTGAGTCCTCTTACCAACACCCTTTCTGTTTCCAGCTGATGCTGTGTTGAGACTTCCATTGCTCAGATTAAACTTGGTCACATCACACTACTGGACAATGTTCAGAGAAGGTGTTGTAGCCCAAAGGACCACCTTGTGCAAAGGAAAGAGAGCAGAAGAAGCCTGTCACATAGAGAGAATTGCAATTTATTCTGTGTAAATTGATTGAAGGCTCTAGGAGAAAAGCGTCAGATGAAAAGCCAAGGTCCTCAGACCAAAGCCTTGCACTTGATACTTTTTCAGTCCTCACATAAATTATTCAGCAGAAAGTTGCCCACTTCAAAGTTGTTTAGCTTAAATTGTGGTCACTTTGAGTTACAGATGGCTTTTGTTCCCCTAAAGGTGCACAGATTGGCCGTTCTGTCCTAAACTCGTTTCTGCTGCATCCAGGTCTCCTGTTTGTAGATGTAATCCTACCCATCTCCAACATTTATATTCTCATCTGAAAATGTGCAGGAGAAAATAAGTATGTGAGAAAAGAATTTGAGGTTGTTTCATTTTTCTCCCCCTTGAGAAAAAGTTTTTAAAAGTTACACTTATATTCATTTAGCATGCCAAAAAATACACTTATCATTTTAGAAAAAGATGTAATATCACATGTAATCAAAATTCTGGTAATAATACTTACACTTTTGATAACTCCTTCCACCAAAAAAATCTTTGCCATCAAGATCCAAGCTATACTCAGTGGATTGAGTGTCCGCCTGCGAGCCAAGTGTCACTGGTTTGATTCCCAGTCAGGGCACATGACTAGGTAGCACATCGGGCCCCCAGTTGGGAGTGCGAGTAAGAGGCAACCACACAGTGATGTTTCTCTCCCTCTCTTTCTCCTTTCCCCTCTCTCTAAAAATAAAATAAACAAATAAATAAATTATTTTTTTAAAAAAAGATTCAAGCTATAATGTGGAACTTAATGGTCCATTAACTTGACCTCCAAATTTAAGGATTTTAGCATTGTCTCTAACCTAAATGTACATACATTTAAAAAATATTGTTGATTTACTTTGCTCACAACAGAAGTGCAGAAACAAGATACCAGCTGAGATGAGGACAGGCCAGAGGAAGTTCTATTTCATTTTCCACTATGCTTTTTAAATATATGGTCAATTCCACTCCTAAATTTTATTTAAAAATAAACATTGAAAAAATAATCTTAATTCAGATACCATTAAATGTGCCTGCAATGATATACTTATCATCCTGCTAATTTCAAGAAGTCATATATTTCAAATGGCTTACGGTGCAATTGTTTATTTATTTTTGTTTTGTTTTTTAAAGTATATTTTATTGATTATGTTGTTACAGTAGTTCCAATTTTTTCCCCTTTACTCCCCTCCACCCAGTATCTCCCTCCCCCAGCATCTCCCCCAAAGTCCATACCCATGGTTCGTAAAAAATAACTATCCCTCCCTCTCAGATATTAAGACCCTTTGTAATCTTGTAAAGGACAATGGGCGAAGGTCTCAAGCTCCTCTAGCTGCTTCAAGTGGGACATGGTCGTCGTCCTACCTACCCTTGGGTCCAGAGGGTCGGCAGCCATCCGTCTCGAGAGACGATGGTGTAGCTTCTTAAGAGTCTATCTGCACCGCCGAGAATGGCTGTGCAGTCCGACTCGGGAGTGACACGGTATCTGTCTCCTCCCGTGTTGAATCGACATCTTACGATGACGCTGGAGTGTCCTCTCCAGTGAAGCTGAAGTTACAGAGCCTGGGCAGGGTGATATGGAGGGTCTGCTGTTGCCCATGCAGCAGACCCCCCCTCTCTTCGCAGCTGAAGGGTCCAAGGGAAAGACGGAGTCAATACAGCTTGGCTTCAGGTGTGCCGCAGGAGTTGCCGGTGTTGACTACAACGTCAAACCGCCTTAGGGACTCCGGCTCCGGATTTTCTGTCGGGGTTTACTCCCTTAGCCTTTCCCCTGAAGAGGTGTGCCGCAAGGCAGCGGAGGTTTTTTGGAGTCAGAGTTTTCCTTCTCTGATGTGCCCTGACTGGAAGATCGAACCAGCGACACTTAGCTCGCAGGCCGACGCTCAATCCACTGAGCCAAACCAGCCAGGAAACTTGGGTCCAGAAATCCCTAATAATAGTGGGGGTGTGGAGGGGAGGGTGGCCTTCCCACATGGGGAAGGATTGTGCAGACTCCAGGTCAGTTGGCTGTCTCCAGACAACGGTGTGCTTGGTTTAGCAGGCTGGCATCCTTGTTATGTTCTGGGGGCAACAGATTTGGCAAAAAGGGTTAAAAAGCATCATTCAATCCATAACTACTAGGTGACAAAAGGCAGGGATTAATTTTTCAATGTTCCACATTAGGAGAAAAAAAAAAAAAAAAAAAAGGGCTTCTTTGGAGGAAGGTGTGCGAGGCACATCTCGCCTGTCCAAAACCCTTTTGCCCATTATATTTAGTTTGGGCTGAGGGAAATAGTTTATGTTTCCCCCTTCTCAGACCTATGGGCCCTTTTTGTCCAAGCCATTAGGATAGAAAAGAGAAATCAGTTTTAAAGTGAAGCCCACAGACCACCCCATTCTTCACCAACCCAGCCATTTAGTTCAGCCAAACTGTTGAGTCTCAGGAGGCACCGCTGCAGAGAGGATTAAGTGAGGCTTATGCGTACAGACAATCACTCAGGTAATGCGGTCATAGGCTTATGCCCTTTGAAAACAGAAAACACATGTTAATTTATGTAACATAACCAACAAACAAGTCTCTAAATCTGTAAGACTGTCTTATTGGGAAGACATCCAGTTGCAAGGCACTTGACATTCTACTTGCCTGCAACTTGAATCTCTTTGGTGATATCACAGATATGGTTTAATTTTCAAGTGAAACCATTTTTTAAATGAGAAGAAACTTTTAAGATGGTTAGCTGCCCTACTTTACAGTCTGCCACTGATCATTGTGATTTTCCTTGAATAATGATTTTTCTCCCTAAGATTACTCTCCTTGTCTTTAAAGGGACTACATTAAGTCCATTTTTAATTTATCCTGTTCATTTGCATAAACATAACAAGAGCAGCAAATGATCACTTATGATCATTAGTTCTGTTTTGCTGGAACTTACCCAAGGAACATTTAGGGTGGCCCTCAGTCTGCTCTTCAGGGCACAGAAGCTGGGCCACATACCTGGCATTCATCCTTGCCTGTACACACCTGTCCTTTCCAAGTCTTTCTGGTTTTCCATTGTGCCTTAAGGTCCCTTCTAGCCATCTTTCAGGAAAACAACCTTCGTTCCTTCCCTGGAGAGATTGCTGTGGACCGCACAACCAAACATGGCAGCAGGCCTTTTATTTCGTGGGCTTTTATTACCTTTGAAAGTCATTCCCAGTTCCTTAGGGCTTTTTGGTAACAACCTGAGCCCAAGCATGTCTCCTTTAGGCTTGACATTCCAGTCAAAGGCTTGGTCAGAAAAAGGAACCTCTATTAACAACTGGTCTTATTAGTTCTATGCAAAGAAACTTAAGTCATTACTTACTTGTTTAGAATGCCAAACTCTGGAGAGATCAAATAGGGAGAAAAATATACAACGTGAAGGAAAATCTTTGTCCTAATATTCACTAAACTGGCATTTCCATTCTTCATATTTTCATTTTCCCCCACTAAAAAAATTTTTTTGTTTGTTTTTCCATTACAGTTGTCTCACTTTTTTTTTCCCCTCTTGCTTCCCTGTATCCTGCCCCTCCATCCCCCACATTCAGTCCCCACTCAGTTGCCCATGTCTGTGGGTCATTTATACATGTTCTTTGATTTGAAACTTCCCCTTCTTACCCCCTTTTCTCCCTCCCACCTTCCCCCTTGTTACTGTTAGTCTACTCCTTGTTTACATACCTCTGGTTCAATTTTACTCATTTGTTTGTGTTGTTCATTAGTTTCCTGTAATAGGTGACAGCATAACATATTTTTATTTCGTTGCCTGGCTTGTTTCGCTAAGCATAATTCTCTCTAGTTCCATCCATGTTGTTGCAAATGGAAGAAGTTCCTTCTTTCTTTCTGCTACATAGAACTCCATTGTGTAAATGTACCACAGTTTTTTGATCCACTCATCTACAGATGGGAATTTAGGTTGTTTCCAGAACTTGACTATTGTAAATAGTGCTGCTATGAATATTGGAGTGCATAGGTTCTTTTGAATTGGTGTTTCAGGATTTTTCAGATATAATCCCAGTAATGGAATTGCTGGTTCAAAAGGCAGTTCCATTTTTAGTTTTTTGAGGAAATTCCAAACTGTTTTCCATAGTGGCTGCACCAGTCTGCATTCCCACCAGCAATGCACCAGGGTTGCCGTTTCTCCGCATCCTCTCCAGCACAAGTTGTTTGTTGATTTGTTGATTATGGCCATTCTGACTGGTGTGAGGTGGTATCTCATTGTGGTTTTAATTTGCATCTCTCTGATGGCTAGTGATGTTCAGCATATTTTCATATGTCTATGGGCCCTCTGTATGTCTTCTTTGGAGAAGTGTTTGTTCAGGTCCTTTGCCCATTTTTTAATTGGGTTGTCTGTCTTCTTGGTTTTGAGTCGTATGAGTTCTTTATATATTTTGGAGATCAATCCCTTGTCTGAGATGTCATTGGCGAATATATTTTCCCATATGGTTGGTTTCCTTTTCATCTTGCTGATGTTTTCTTTAGCTCAGCAGAAACTTCTTAGTTTGATGTAGTCCCATTTGTTTATTCTTTCCTTTATTTCCCTTGCCTTAGGAGATATATCAGTGAAAATGTTGCTATGTGGGATATCTGAAATTATCCTGCCTATTTTTTCCTCTAGGACTTTTATGGTATCACGGCTTACATTTAAGTCTTTGATCCATTTTGAGTTTATTCTGGTGTATGGTGTAATTTGGTGGTCTAGTTTTATTTTTTTGCATGTCCCTGTCCAGTTCTCCCAACACCATTTGTTGAAGAGGCTCTTTTCACTCCATTTGATGTTCTTTCCCCCTTTGTCAAATATTAGTTGACCATATGAACCTGGGTTTATTTCTGGGCTCTCTATTCTGTTCCATTGATCTATATGTCTGTTTTTATGCCAGTACCAGACTGTTTTGATTACCGTGGCCTTGTAGTATAGTTTGATATCAGGTATTGTGATTCCTCCTACTGTGTTCTTCCTCAAAATTGCTGTGGCTATTCGGGCTCTTTTTTGGTTCCATATAAATTTTTGAAGTATTTGTTCTAGGTCTGTGAAATATGTTGCTGGTATTTTAATAGGGATTGCATTGAATCTATAAATTGCTTTGGGTAGTATGGACATTTTAATGATGTTGATTCTTCCCATCCATGAGCATGGTATATGCTTCCATTTATTTGTATCTTCTTTAATTTCTTTCTTCAGTGTTATGTAGTTTTCTGAGTACAGGTCTTTTACCTCCTTGGTTCAGTTTATTCCTAGGTATTTTATTTTTCTTGTTGCTATGGTAAGTTGAATTTTTCTTTCAGTTTCTATCTCTGAGTTTTTATTGTTGGTGTATAAAAATGCCTTTGATTTCTTAATATTGACTTTGTATCCTGCTATTTTGCCGAATTCACTTATTAGGTCGAGTAGTTTTTTTGTGGAGTCTATAGGGTTTTCTATGTACACTATCATGTCATCTGCAAATAATGACAGTTTTACTTCTTCTTTTCCAATTTGGATGCCTTTTATTTCTCTTTCTTGTCTGATTGCAGTGGCTAGAACTTCCAAGACTATGTTGAATAGGAGTGGGGAGAGTGGACATCCTTGTCTTGTTCCTGATCTCAGGGGGAATGCTCTCAGTTTTTGCCCATTGAGTATGATGTTGGCTTCAGGTTTCTCATATATGGCCTTTATTATGTTGAGGTATGCTCCCTCTATTCCCATTTTGCTGAGAGTTTTTATCATAAATGGGTGTTGTACTTTATCAAATGCTTTTTCTGCATCTATTGATATTATCATGTGGTTTTTGTCTTTCATTTTGTTTATGTGGTGTATTATGTTTATTGATTTGAGAATGTTAAACCATCCTTGCATCCCTGGGATGAATCCTACTTGATCGTGGTGTATGATCTTTCTAATGTGTTGCTGGATCCGGTTTGCCAATATTTTGTTGAGGATTTTAGCATCTATGTTCATCAGCGATATTGGCCTGTAGTTTTCTTTCTTTGTTGTGTCTTGACCTGGTTTTGGAATTAGGGTTATACTGGCTTCATAGAATGAGTTTGGCAGTCTTCCCTCTTCTTGTATCTTTTGGAATAGTCTGAGAAGGATAGGAGTTAGTTCTTTCCTAAATGTTTTGTAGAATTCACTTGTGAAGCCATCCGGTCCAGGGCTTTTGTGTGCTGGGAGTTTTTTGATTACTGCTTCAATTTCACTAGCTGTTATTGGTCTATTCAGACTTTTTGCTTCTTCTTGATTCAGTTTGTGAAGACTATAGGTTTCCAGGAATTGGTCCATTTCCTCTAGGTTGTCAAATTTCTTGCCATACAGTTGTTCGTAATAATTTCTTATAATTCTTTGTACTTCTGTGGTATCAGTTGTGATTTCTCCTCTTTCGTTTCTGATTTTATTTATTTGGGTCCTCTCTCTTTTTTTCTTGATGAGCCTGGTTAAAGGCTTGTCAATTTTGGTTATGTTCTCAAAGAACCAGCTCCTACTTTTGTTGATCTTTTGAATTGTTAGTTTAGACTCTATGTCATTTAATTCTGCTCTGATCTTGATGATTTCCTTCCTTCTACTTGACCTGGGCTTTGCTTGTTGTTCTTCCTCTAGATCTTGTAGCTGTAGGGTTAAATTTTTTATTAGATATTCCTCTAGCTTTTTTAGGTAGGCCTGTATTGCTATGAACTTTCCTCTTAGGACTGCTTTCGCTGTATCCCATAGGTTTTGGGTTGTTGTGTGTTCATTATCATTAATTTCCAGAAACTTTTTGATTTCTTCCTTGATGTCATTGTTAACCCATTCATTAATTAATAGCATGTTATTCATTCTCCATGAGTTTGAATGTTTTTGAATTTTTTCCTTGAGGTTGATTTCCAATTTTAAGCCATTATGATCTGAGAAGATGCTTGATATAATTTCAATTTTCTTGAATTTGTTAAGGCTTGTTTTGTATCCTACCATGTGGTCTATCTTTGAAAATGTTCCATGTGCACTTGAGAAGTATGTATATTTTGCTTCTTTGTGGTGAAAACTTCTATATATATTGACTAAGTCCATTTGATTTAGGGTGTTGTTCAGTGCCTCAATATCTTTGGTGTTTCTTTGCTTCGAAGATCTGTCCATTGTTGACAATGGGGTGTTGAAGTCCCCTACTATGAGTGTGTTGTTGTCTATATCTTTCTTGGAGTCTTTCAAAAGTTTCCTTATATATTTGGGTGCTCCTAAGTTGGGTGCATATATATTTATAAGGGTTATATCTTCTTGATGGATTTTTCCATTAAGTATTATGAAATGCCCTTCTTTGTCTCATTTTATGGACTTTGCTATGAAATCTGTTTTGTCTGATATAAGTATTGTTTTTCCATCCCTTTACTTTCAGTCTGTGTAGATCTTTTGTTCTAAGGTGGGTCTCTTGTAGACAGCATATATGTGGGTCATTCTTTCTAATCCATTCAGCTACCCTATGTCTTTTAATTGGAGCGTTTAATCCATTTACATTTAAGGTTATTACCGATAAGTACTTATTCATTGTCATTTTTCCCCTTTGTACTCGTGTTCTTCTCTGTCTCTCTCTGTTTCTTTATCTTCTTAGAGCAGACCCTTTAGCATCTCTTGCATTGCTGGTTTGGTGGAGATGTATTCTTTTAGCCTTCTTTTGTCTTGGAAGCTCCTTATTTCACCCTCCATTTTGAATGAGAGCTTTGCTGGGTATAGTATTCTAGGTTGTAGGCCTTTGTTTTTCATTGCTTGGAATATTTTTTGGCATTCCCTTCTGGCTTGTAGTGTTTCTGCTGAGAAATCTGATGATAGCCTTATTGGAGTACCCTTGTATGTTATTAGTTGTTTTTCTCTTGCTGCTTTTAGGATCCTCTCTTTGTCTTTGAATGTTGCCATTTTAATTATGATGTGTCTTGAGGTGGGCCTGTTGGGGTTCATCTTCATTGGGACCCTCTGTGCTTCCTGGACCTGCGTGACTCTTTCTCTCGTCATGTTAGGGAAGTTTTCTGTCATTAGTTTTTCAAAGAGGTTTTCTATCCCTTGCTCTTCTTCTTCTCCTTCTGGAATTCCTATGATATGGATATTATTACGTTTCATGTTGTTCTGCAGCTATCTTAGAACCTCTTCAGTCTTGTTCAATCTTTTTTCATTTTGTTGCATTGTCTGGGAGTTTTTGTGTAGGTTGTCCTCCAGCTCGCTGATCCGATCTTCTGCTTCCTCTATCCTGCTTTTAATTCCTTCTACTGTGTTCTTCAATTCAGAGATCGTATTCTTCATTTCCTCCTGGCTCTTATTGATAGCTTCTATGTCCTTTTTCATGCTCACGTAATTTTCTGTGAGTTCCTTGTAGTTTTTCTGGAGTTCTTTGTAGTTTCCGCTGAGCTCATTCAGCTTCTCCATAATCCATGTTTTGAATTCCATATCTGATAGTTCGCTCCCCTTTATTTCAGTTAGCACTCTTTCTGGGGATTCTACCTTTCCTTTTGATGGGAGGTTGTTTCTCTGTCTCCCCATTTTTTTGACTCCTATTGTTTGTTGGTGCTTCTTAGAATGATCTGCACTTCCTGGATCTGCCTCTGGTGGAGTCAGATCATGTACAAGTCTGGCCCTAGGCAGCCTGTTGGAGACTTCCAGGGATCTACTGCTCTTGTCTCTCTTCTTTGATTGTTAATCTACTCAATCTGTGATTAGCTGTCAGGCTTAAGGACTGTGGGTGTGGCAGCTTAATTCCTGTAGGCAGGGCTTTTGCTTCCCCTCAGGCTGAGGCCACTTGGAGGGGAATGGTCTACCTGCAGTACTGGGGATGAGTCAGCACTGGGACCCAGTCGGCTGCTCCTCCAGTTCTCCCCTCAAAGCCACCGCGCCAAACTCTTCTCAAGTGTCTCCAGTCCTCTCTGCCTTCCCTCTGCTTGAGCCCAGGGTAAGTGGTGGCCAAAATATTTTCATATGTGATCCACTTAAGCGCTCTTTTTCTCCTGCTGTTTCTCTCCGGCTAGCAAGAAACCCTGTGGCTTTTCGCTTTTCACAGCTGATACTATTTTACTTTCCACTCTGTTGCTGTAGGCTGGGAAGCCCAGCTGGGGGTTTAGACTGTGCCCTTCTCAGGGGGAATCCCCGGCTGCTGAGCTGTTTCTCAGTCCCTTCAGCTACCACCCATGTGAGCCCAGCCAGCCCTTCCGCGTCTCCGCACTCTCTACCGGTCAAGTTGTGATGTAGCAGCCTTTTCTGTCTCTCCGTGGTTATAAGACTTCTGTCCAGCTAGTGTTCCATTGGTTATTCCAGATGATTTCTCCAAAATTAAGTTGTAAATCCAGACTGGTCCTGGGAGGAGGTTAGTGTAGCTTCCACTTACTACAGTTGTTTATTTTTATATTCTCTAATATATATTCTGGTATAATTTTGGAATGTAGATACTTGTCCTTTTAGGTACATAATGTTCCCACTTCAGGGGCAAAAAGAGTTGAATTTTATTCACAAAGCCAAGACTGTCATATATAGCTTAGTTTGTATAGATTGGAGTATGATATGGAGGGAAAGAATACCCATAGAAACCTTAAGCTGAATTGATTATGTTATTGTTTTAAGGTTAAATAGCTAAAGAAATAAAATAGGTCTACTTTCATTTTATTTTAAATGTGGTATTTTTTTTTAATTGAAAGTCTTTAATCCTAATTCTACAACAGCCTCTTCCTTTACATAAATACTTAAAAGAAACCAAAGCTTTGTCCTGTTTTTAGTATCAGTCTCTGTAGTTCTTCTTTCCACTTACAGACTCTGATAAAATGCATGGGAACTTGATTTGTTCTCTGTCTACAGTGTTTTAAGTGCTCTATCAATAAAATGTTATACATTATGTCAAAATAAAATTTAACAAGTTGGTTTTGACCAACCTGAAGTTGAGCAATATAACCTACCTGTGGACTAGTACTCTGTGTTTTATACTATTTCACATTAGTGGACCTGGCATTTGGCTTTAGAGGGAATGCAGGAGGCCCTATTTCTTGAGTTGTAAAAGCCTAACCTGCGTTTGGCAAGCATATTCTGTGAAGGGTCAGATAGTAAATATTTATGGCTTTGTGAGCCATGTGGTCTCTGTCACAGCTATTCAACTCTGCTTTGTAGCAAGAAACCAGCCATGGACAATATGCAAAAAAATCAGCTTTGTTGTGTTCCATTAAAACTTTATATACACAATTTTTTTATTTCTTAAGAGAAAAAAATACATCTAATCTAATCTAATGTATTTAGAATATAATATAGAGTAATATAATATATAATATTTAATTTTTAAATTCCATGTTAATAATAAAATTAAAATAATGTGTTTAGCTCAATTTCTTAGACCTTAGTCTCAGAGCTTCCTTCAAGCATGAGGTTAGTGGCTAAACTGTGAAAACACATGTACACATGCATATATACATATATCACATTTTGACCATGAGTAGTGTTAGTGGTTTCTGATTGAAGGAAGGATTAATCAATGATAAAACAGAAAACTTCTTCATGGTTATTTCTTTACATGTGCATATTATTTTTAAGTAGATATGTGACCTTGGGAAGTTAATCCTCATTTTCTGAAACACAAGTTTTCTGATTGACAATTAAAAGATTCAGCATAATAATCAAAATCATATTCTTATAATAAGCTTTGGAGTAAAACATATATTATACTACTTATTAACTGTGCGACTTAAAACAAGTTTGCTTAATCACCCTTTTTTTTTTTTTCTCCTAATGTGGAACATTGAAAAATTAATCCCTGCCTTTTGTCACCTAGTAGTTATGGATTGAATGATGCTTTTTAACCCTTTTTGCCAAATCTGTTGCCCCCAGAACACAACAAGGATGCCAGCCTGCTAAACCAAGCACGCCGTTGTCTGGAGACAGCCAACTGACCTGGAGTCTGCACAATCCTTCCCCATGTGGGAAGGCCACCCTCCCCTCCACACCCCCACTATTATTAGGGATTTCTGGACCCAAGTTTCCTGGCTGGTTTGGCTCAGTGGATTGAGCGTCGGCCTGCGAGCTAAGTGTCGCTGGTTCGATCTTCCAGTCAGGGCACATCAGAGAAGGAAAACTCTGACTCCAAAAAACCTCCGCTGCCTTGCAGCACACCTCTTCAGGGGAAAGGCTAAGGGAGTAAACCCCGACAGAAAATCCGGAGCCGGAGTCCCTAAGGCGGTTTGACGTTGTAGTCAACACCGGCAACTCCTGCGGCGCACCTGAAGCCAAGCTGTATTGACTCCGTCTTTCCCTTGGACCCTTCAGCTGCGAAGAGAGGGGGGGTCTGCTGCATGGGCAACAGCAGACCCTCCATATCACCCTGCCCAGGCTCTGTAGCTTCAGCTTCACTGGAGAGGACACTCCAGCGTCATCGCAAGATGTCGATTCAACACGGGAGGAGACAGATACCGTGTCACTCCCGAGTCGGACTGCAGAACCATTCTTGGCGGTGCAGATAGACTCTTAAGAAGCTACACCATCGTCTCTCGAGATGGACGGCTGCCGACAACTTAATCACTGTGTTAGTTTCTTCAGCTACTAATCACTAAGGAATAGGGTACTAATGACTAAGTTATTTTTATCAGTTCCCTACATGACTTTTCCATTCCAGAACCCTAACATATTTCAACCTCTGCACCTTATAAATAAGTGACTATAAGAGAATTATACCCAAAGTCTTAAGAACATTTTAGAAGTAAGAATAGAGACATGGGGTAATTGTAAAGTTAAAAAATAACAGGTCATATTTTCAATCTCTAGGATACATAATGGATATTTTATATAAAGAGAAAAAATAGAGAAATAGAGAAAGAAAAAATGGACAAAGGAATGGTGGAGAGAAAAGAGAGACAGAAACAGGGAAAATGTAAATAAATAAAGTTTGTGTGAAGTCAAGCTATACCATGTTGATTCTACCTTATATAATTTACTCATAACAATATACACACTGAACTATTGACATACAAAATATTAAAACAAGAGGAATAGCTCAAATGTACTGTCAGACTAGCAACACAAAATTTGAGAAAGACACACACATATATATATACACACACACATATTTATGTGAGAGATTTTTCTACTAGTTAAAAGAAAACATTATATTGCATATCAGTTATCTTTAGAAACAATAATATAAAATTATTATCCATTAATGTGTTATAGCACTGTAGTTAAC
This sequence comes from Furipterus horrens, assembly GCF_987537825.1. Lineage (NCBI taxonomy): Eukaryota > Metazoa > Chordata > Mammalia > Chiroptera > Furipteridae > Furipterus > Furipterus horrens. The sequence continues at coordinate 63,109,764 of NW_028327182.1, read as the reverse complement.
AACATTAGTGAGCTAAAGAACATAAATATATTGATAATAATTCTGCATATGTAGTTTTTTTTTTGTTTTTAGTTTACCTTAAGGTTTATTCTTTTTTTTTTAATGTTTTTTATTGATTATATTGTTACAACAGTTCCAATTTTCTCCCCCTTGTTCCCCTCCCCCCAGCACCCCCCTCCCCCAGCAATCCCCCCCAAGTCCATACCCCTGGTTCGTAAAAATTAACTATCCCCCCCCTCTCAAATATTAGGACCCTTTGTAATCTTGTAAAGGACAATGGGCGAAGGTCTCAAGCTCCTCTAGCCTTGCATATGTAGTTTTGATAACTCAGAATAGTAATTGTAGCTTTATATTTTTCTTATAAACCCAGTATCTAATTAGTGACCTCCCCTTACATATAATTCTAATGTTCACTTTAATATCCCATTCTTTGAAATTCAAATCAAATTAGTTCTAATCCCTCCCATAACCTATAATTGATCCATGTCAATCCAATTACTTTTTCTAGGATTCAGAGTGGTAAAAGAGGGTTCAGAAGGAGGCGGAGAGTTTTCTTACTCTGTGGTGGCTTTGCATTGAATCTTCTGCTTTTATGATCATTGTATGTCTATTTCACTTGCTTTCCATTTAAATCGTACTATGGCACTCCACAGATAAAACACAAATCTTTGTCTTAAATGAAACAAATGTTACATTAACTTTGTATGAGAATTTTTTGATGTTCTATGCTGACTAGGAGATTTATATCTTCAGATGAATTAGTTCATTCTCTCTTATGTTACTTTAATTTCCAATATCTTAGTCCTCTCACCATGACCTCTCCCTGGGCATTCAATTTCTCTGGTTTTATTATTGTAGACAAAATTAGTGCTTCCACCTCTCTTCATGTAGTCTGTTAAATAATGGTAGATATGCAGTCAGTCTGCCTTTTATTACTCAGGTGGAGGAGGAAAGGAGGAGGGCAGAAGAGAAGAAAAAAGAAGGAAGAAAAAGAAGGAAGAGGAGGAGGAGGAGAAGGAGAAGGAGAAAGAGAAGAGGAAGAAGAACAAGAACAAGAACAACAACAACAACAACAAAAACAAAACAAAAACAAAGAAGAACAAAAAAAGAAGGAAGAAGAAGAAAGGAGAGGAGTGGAGGGGTTGGTGGGGAAGGGGCAAGACGGGGAGGGGAAGAAGAGGAGAGGAGAGAAAATGAAGATGAGTAGGAAGAGAAGTACATCAAAGGTTTTAAAATTTAAGGACTTACCATGTCTCTCATCACTAAGTAACTGAAAGAGTCCTGTGGTGACTGTCTTCCTCACAGATGTGAATAATGATAATACCCTCAGAAGGCATATGAATCTTCTGCCAGCTGATATTTAGAGTTCAGCTATGGATCACTGCTTTGTAGGAATGTTATCTGCATAAAAAAGTAATGCTGCTATATAATCAACCCTAAATTCTGATGCCACATTAAAATTTTCCAGCCATTATTTGAAAATAAAGCAGAATCTACCCTTGAAATAACACATAGGGTAAACAAACTAAGTCAGGAGAAAATTTTCATACAATTAGTTATTTCTAGAGATGGAAGGCAGAAAGCTTGAACAGTGTTCAAGGATGGATATAATTTTCACTTCTAATTCTAAATGGTTGTCACCAATGCAACCAATCACATAGAACTTGTCAAGCAATGGAAATCAAAGCAATAGAAAATATTCTGCAATACATGGAAAAGAAATATCACTAACAGAACTACAAAAAAATTCAGCAATAAAACCTTTTGCTTTTGTGACTTCTCTTTAGTAATACAATTAATGCATATTTTTATATTGCTTTTTCTTACAAGAAAATATTAGTGCTATTAATTGTCATTCACAATTGTTTTGTTTGATCACTAATATGGAGGTCAAAATCATGTCTGTTATTCAAAACTACAAAATAAGGGACTGTCACGATATTCTTAAATCTTGCCTTATATTTTAACCTCATCTATGTGTTCCAGCATTAGTAACAATAAAAATGGTTAGTCACTCTTCTACATATAAAACATGTTTAAAATTAATGATTTAACTGTCTCCATGCATTCTTTCTTCTCTAAATAAAATTGAAGAAGAATATTGATTAAACCTAGAAATGTTTTATTGCAACCTTGTTCTTAACTATCAATGGCACAAGGTCAGTGTACATTCAATTGTTTTTGGATTCATCCATGATTGAAAAATTGATAAATTATTTCATTCAGTCTGAGTGGTACACTAATCATAGAGAAATTTAGTTAAATTGAACTTTGGCCATGAATTTGAAGAGGCATTCTGTGGCATAATTAAGTAAATACATAAATCTTGTTTTATAAGGTGAATTTTACACTATAGGGATATGCCAGGTTCTTGGTTTACATCCAGATTCCAGAATCTTGGCGGAGTCCTCTAGGGAAAATTCTACATCTTGTGAAAATGCATTTAAATCTTTAATGTATACCTATATACTATGGAACAGCCTAAATTTCTTGTGGATTATTCTCTTAGTAATAATAACAGAATGATCTAAATTCTATCTCTCCTGCTTCTATTCCACATGTTCTTGGTACCATTTTAATGCCTTTATCTGTGCAGTGTGAAGATTGACACACTGCATGGAAGTCTAGCAGAAAACCTGCAGCCTGGGACTATGATGCAAGAGAAATTTTGAAACCAGTTACTGCTATGAATTAAGAAGTCATTTCTAATTATGACCCTGTTATTAATATAAATATTCTTCTAGGTGCCTTATCAGAGTGTGTCTCAAAAATGTCTAAAGATGGAAGAGATAAAACCAGATCTGGAAAATTAAGAACGGTGTTTTAGTTGTTTGGCTTAAGAAATAAAACTGTCCTGCTCCTTCTGATACTGCTAAATTAAAACCTAAATAGCTGTAACCCTGTACCTCATCGTTCTCTTATAGAAAGTAATATTAATATACTTTACAGTAAAAGAGTAAATGAAACATTATATTTTTTTTTAATTTGTCATAAATGCTTAAGAAGAGTATGGAGAAATATGATAGTAATTTTTTATAAAGCTTTTGCTGATGCTGCAAGGGCAATAATGAAAAGGTCTGTGAAGCTGTACCTGTTCCACAGCTACATTAAGATTCTTTCCAGTGTTATTATATGTAAGTGCCTAATGGTGCTTATATAGAAGCAAGAATGTGAAATGGGACCACAATCAGCTTTTCTGATTTAGCTTTTCTCCTCTTTCTTATTTTCTGTTTTTCAGCATATAAAACATGACTGTATCACTCTTTCTAAGTGGAACCTTTCTGTCTAAGATTAAAATTATATATTGCCTTTTCTGTTTTAGTAGCTATCACTACATCTCTGATGTAATTCCCTGAGTTTTATGTACTCATATTCTTAAAAATGGTTGTTCATTGTTGTTGGCTTTGAAACTGCTATCACATAGAAAGTGATGGACTTCATACTACAATATGAAATGGTACTAATTCCTAATTGCATTTTTTATTTACAATTATTGACCTTCATTGTGAATGCTGTAGTGTTATTTTGTCCCATATCATAAAATAATTTTTTCCAGAACACAAGATCTGTCTGAAAAAAAGTCTACCAATTGCTAATGTAACAGGTACGTGTGTGCAACATCAATGTAATCTTGCAGCCAAGGAAAATGAACTGGAATGTGCATGCATGAACAATGACAACTTCATTGTACTGGTCAGTAGGGGCAGTAGATTCCATTGAAAGAGCATGTGTACTCTGTGGCCATAGCATTCAAAATGACCAAGCAAGTAGAGCAAGGAATATGCATCAAATTTTGCATTAAGATTGAACATTCCTCTGCAAAAAACTATTCAGATGATTCAAAAAGCCACAGCTATGGGCAACTGGTGATTGGCAGCTTCATCATGATGATGCACCTGCTCATGGATCACAGCTCATGCAGAGGTTTTTGGTGAAACATCAAATCTTTCAAGTAACTCAGCCCCCTACAGACCATATTTGGTTCCTTGTGACTTCTCCCTTTTCCAAAAGCTGAAATCACCTTTGAAAAGAAGAGATTGCAGACTCGATGAGATTCAGGAAAATATGACAAGGCAGCTGACAGCAATTGGGAAAAGTGTATGGAATCCCAAGGTGTATGCATTGAAGGGGACTGAGGCATCATTGTCCTATGTATAATTTTTCTTATGTCTTGTATCTTATTCGGTAAATGTTTCTATTTTTCATAATACCTGGCTTGATACTCTCTGGACAGACCTCAAATATGAAAATATCCAAGGAGAGTTCGATGATGCAATGATTTTGAAGATAATAATTATGAGTGATGATTCACAAGCTAAAATATCAACACATTCTGAGCATTTAAACTTTTTTTTTCATAATTTTTTTGGAATATGCTTCTTGACATGTGACATGCAGGAAACAATTCAACATAGCACTGAACTAGGTATGAACCTATAATTATTACAGATTATATATGTTTTCTCTTTTACTTTACCATACTAAAGATCAGGGCTTGTACAAGAAAATGAACAACAATAATATGACCACAGCACTTGTTTGCTCTGAATTTCTTCAATGAGTTAGGCTTTACTCTGGGTCTAATTTCTATAAATAATTTTAGTTTGCCTGCACTCTTAGGTGGTAAAAACATTTTAAGTTAAACCCACCTTTGCGTATCTGGGTATCTGACTACTCCTTTTTCTCACTATTTTTTTAAAAGATTTTATTTATTTATTTTTAGAGAGAAGGATCGGGAGAGAGGGAGAGAAACATTTATGTGTGGTTGCCTGTCACACTCCCCCATCTTGCTACCTGGCCCGCAACCCACCCAGGCATGTGCCCTGACTGGAAATCAAACTAGCGACCCTTTTATCACTATTTCTTATCCTCTTTATGTTCTGCACTTATTTCTGTCTTAGTTGAGGATATATGACACCGTTCAATGTTGACTCCAGAGGATGAGACTCTCAAACTCTTCTCTTTGCCTATGTCTACATCATAGGTTTCTATAGTAGTTACTCCAGCCAAGCAAGCTGCCCAGTGTTGCTTTGACCAGCATAGAGCTGAACAGGGGAGGACCACAGAGAACTAAGAACTCTAACATTCACTTATTAGTCTAATTTTTAAGAGGCTACATATATTTTAATCTTGTCTTTAATCAGAAATTTGGCTGCTGTACCTTTTTGAGGCAATTGGGTCATTTAGTGAGCATGCCCTCCTCCAAGGTACTTACTTTAAAATGTACTAATAGTCACTTGGTAGAGAAATAATATTTACTATGACCATTATGTTTTCAATATGTAATAATCAATTTTACATATATTGCTACTTTTAATACATTTATTCATATTCTATTAGCTATTTTATTATTTAGCACCTAATATCTGACAGCAGTATTAGAAGGAGAAAAATATCAACTTAATAATTGTCAACGAGGAGGCTGCATACTGATTGGAGGTACAAGATTTTTAAAAAAATACATGAAGGTTAAGAAACAATGCAAATAACAAGACAACCTGGATTGTGGAAGGTTTCAAGATGCTGCTAATACAACAAGAATATAATCAAAATTTAAGATTCAGCAAGTAAATCATATATCATCTTTTAATTTCTAATTTTATCTGGAAATGTTCATTTAGTAAGAGGACTTACCATTATGTTAAGCATTTCAAGATACAATAACAGCACTTCACTAGTTTATATTTCCTAATTATTATATGACATTGATCTATGTCAATTTGCATTATATGTTCACATTTCAACTGGATTAAATTTTTTATAAAGAAGGGAATGAAATTTTTTTATCCTATCAATTGCTTATATTTCAGAAGTATTTGCTTGACAAATATTGATCTTTTTGAAATGAAGATATCCCACTCTTCTGAATTATTTGGCAGTGATGAAAGGCAAAATGATCTGTACTATAGACATATGTTTTAATGACTCGTTGAAATCATCAAAATTAATACTAAACAATTTCACCCAATGTATAATAGCCATCATAAGTGTTATATAACTATTTACATTCACAAATTATAAAACATTATCTTTAGACTAAGTCTAAATTTATATAATAGATTATCAGATGCATGGTAGAGACATTAATTTTATTCACAAATTCTAATTAACAATGTAATATATACAGCAATTTTAAAACATAAAAGTGGAATTTATTTATTTATTTTTTAATTAATGAAATTAAGTGCATACTGTGTGCTAAATACCTTGCTTTGTGCTGTGCTTACACTGACAAGCAAGAGTGAGGCAGTAACTTCATCTCTCCGCTTCTGCTTTAAGTGAGAATTACTTTATGGCTATATAATCATTCGCTTTGGCATCATCAAAAATTACAGTTTTGAAAATACTGATGTATGTATACTATGGTTGACAAACATCACAAATAAAAATGCAAATTTTACATAGGAAATACTTATAGAAATATTTCATGGAATACATAATTGCTGTTTACTTGAAATTCAAGTTTACCCTAATGTCCTGTATTTAACCCGGCAACTTTAATATATACCTCTTGTAATGGTTTGGATTATGGCCATCAAAATTCATATATTGAAGTCTTAACTCTCAATACGTCAGAATGTGGTTTTTTGGAATAGAATCATTATAGAGATAATTATTTAAAATGAAGCCATACTGGAATAGGGTGGGCCCCTCCTGCACTTTGACGATTTTCCTTATGAAAACAGGGCGGGGGGGGACTTGGACACAGACTTCATAGAAAGAAAATGGCATGTGAGGATGAAGGTACAGATCTATGTGTCAAGGAATTCCAAAGGTTGCCTGCAACTATCAAAAGCTAGAAGAGAGGCATGGAACAATGGAACAGATTCTCCCTCACAATTCTCAGAAGGAGCTAACTTTGTAAGTACCTTGATGTAGGGCTTCTGGCCCCCAGAACTGTGAAGAAATAACATTTCTACTATTAAGTTGCTTAGTTTCTGGTACTTTAATAGAGTGCTTCCTTCCCCTACAGACATGTATATCTCTCCTATGAGAAATAAACTAAAATAATTCTTACACTAAAAAACACATATGAAAGAAATATTACCATATATTTACATGGTGCATATGTTATTTGAGATTATCTTTTTTTTAATTTTTATTGGCTAATGGCCATAGAAAGACCAGGAGTATGATTTTTCCCATTTACTGATGGTAAAAGAAAGCCTTCTAGGTGAATGTACATTTTAAAAATTCTGGCAACAGTTAGATGGAAAAGCTCATCCTATTCTAATTCTATGTTTAATAAATTTGTCAATCTATTGTGTTTTTGGTGAAAACATGTATTCAATAATTATCTGCAGTTTTTTTTAAGGGAATAGTTTTATTACTGACAGACATGAAACTATTACTTTTGAGGACTAATCATCCCTTCCTTTCTCCCTCTTTCCCTCCCTCCTTCTCTTCCTCCTATCCTTCCTCGCTTTCTTTCCAGCTCTTCCATATACCAATAAGGGCCTGCATTTATGCCTATTTTTCCATCGTACAATATAGGCTTTTGTCTATAATTACAGGTTCCTATATATGCTATTTGAGGTTTTCCTATTAGTTCTTCTTTAAACTTGGGACTTTTCAGGCTCTCTAAGTAGGTCATTTGTATCTATTTTAAAAGGTCATTGTTCTCAGCTTGTGCCTCTGTGTCTGCCTTTGTTCATTGGCCGATCTGTGCCCACCTACTTCAAGGATCCCTACACCTGAGCTGCCTTCCTGCACTTTTGATAATGGCTGTGCTTATAAATTTTCTGCACATTCAATGGAATTCCGGGAATTTATGACTATCATATTTGCTGCTTTATCATCCTTATTTTGAATGCTTCTTTTTAAAATACTAGCTTTTATTTCATGTGAATTTTATTCCCACCTGCTTAGGTATGGTATTTGTGGCCATATGTTCAATGCCCTTCTCTTGGGCATCACTTTTCCATTTGTTCTGCCTTGTGGCATGTACAGTTTGCTTTTAAGGTGGTTATGACTATTCCTCTGAATAAGCATTTAAGATTTGCTTTTATTTCCTCTTCTTAAGCTATTTATTATTATTTAATTACTGCTTGTGTTCAACAGCAAGAAGAAGAATGGGATCTATACAGTTGTAAATACTTAACACATTGGGCAAACATAAAAATTGGGTTTCACATAGACTATGCCATTGACCAGAGTGGTCCCTGAAGTAATGGCCATATTAAGGATGACTTCAAAAATGTAACGGGCCCTGGCTCCTGTGGCTCAGTGGATTGAGTACCAGCCTGCAAACCAAAGGATTGCCAGTTGGATTCCCAGTCAGGCACATGCCTGGGTTGTGGGCCAGGTCTCCAGTTGGGGGTGCTCAAGATACAACCACACATTGGTTGTCTTTTGACAACCCTCTCTTTCTCTATCGCTTCATTTCTCTCTAAAAATGAATAAATTTTTAAAAGTTTCATGGAAGAATTGGAACTAACTAGCTTTACTTATAGCCTAAAGGTTTATATGTATGGAAAATTTTATACAGGTACCCCAACTTCTTATAGTCACTAGGATAATCTTAATTATACCTACCATTATACTAAATGATGATTGCCACCACCTGGGAACTGGGTTTTGATGATACTGGTGCTGTTACTATAGTCTTGGCTCTGTGGGGGACCTGCCACAGTTGCCAACCCAGATTTTGGTCTCCTGCTCTAACATGACTATAGCCAGTGTGTGCCTAGATACCCGAGCACCTTATATTTTTCCCTAGCTAAAATGTGAGCCTTGTTCTTCTACACAAATTTCACTGTAATTGAGTATTTTCTTTATAACTTTTGGTAGGAATTTTCTTTGACTACCCTCTGTACTTGGAGACTGCTTCCTGTACCAATAACCTGATTCAGGTCCTGATTCAATTCACACTTCTCTGGAAATAGAAGTTCTCAGCTCTCTCTCACCCGCTAAAGATGTGTTTGGCTTCTATTCATGATAACTGCCTAGCTCTCTGGATTAGCTTGTATATGTGGAAGCCAGCTCAGGTTAGATAAGAAATTTCTAAGGCATTTTAAGTATTATGACTTAAACTTTTGGACATCTACCCTATCTTAGAAAATACTAAAAAATAAACAATTACTATGACAATTTCAAATTTCAAACATATACAAAAGAGAGATGCACTGTATAATAATCCTTGCGCATCCTATACCCACCTCCAATATTTGTCCACTGTGATAGCTAATTTTTTGGTTCCCACATGAAGTGAATAGGTATGTTCATTTAGCTAGTGAAATATTATTTCCAAGAGTGTCTGTGATGGTGTTTTTGGAAGAAATTAGCATTTGAGTGAGTAGACTGAGTAAAGAAGATCTCCCTCACCAGTGCGGGTGGGCTTCATCCAATCTATTCAGGGACTAAGTAAAACAAAAATAGAAAAATGTGCTCTCTTCTTGAGCTGGGCTATCCATCTTCTCCCTCTCTCAGATATGGGTGCTCCTGGTTCTTAAGCATTTAGACTCAGACTGGATACAGCAGCATTTCCACTGGTGATCAGAATTTTGGGTTCAGAATAAATTATAGCACTGGCTTTTCTGATTGTCCAATTTGCAGAGGACAGATAGTGGGACTTCTTGACCTCCATAATCATATGAGCCATTTCTATAATAACTATCCTCTTATTTCCTTATCTATATCTATATCTCAGACACATATAATTTCAGCTTGATAAAACTAATGATGTATTTTTAAACTAAAATAATGTATTCTTTAACATAACTATAATATTATCTCTCTCAAAATATTAAGAAAAATTACTTTATATCATCATTTGTCCAGCTACTAATTCAAATTCCCCAAACACTCTCCAACACTCCCACTTGTTGATTGTTTGAATAAGAGTCAACCATAATGCATTATACACACACACACGCACACACATATATATGTATATGTGTATATGTGTATATGTATGTGTGTATTTGAATAATCACAAAAAATTAAGTTTCTAAATAGTAACAAAAATAAGTACAAATAACCAGCCTGAAAAAAAGTTGAAAGCTGACATACTGCTTTTAACTATGTCATCTCTTTCTTGTGGCTGTATGGACACAATCCAGCAGGAAATTTGCCCTTACTTTGAAAGGGAGAGCTCTTATGTACAATTATATATGTAATTTTTGGATTATCAAAATGCCTGCTTTTAATATAAGAAAAATAGTTTGCCTGAAGTTCCATCAAGTATAGAAGAGATCATTCAGTCAGAAAAAAGAAAGTTGTGGGTCATATTGGCCATTTTATGACATTGTGCAGGCACATGATATAAACAAAAACACATGAATGAAGTAGCACTTCTTAAGACTTTGTTAAAAATAATCCTCCAACTAGAATACCCTGACAAAACAAAATTTTATAATCTCAGGGGAAAAAAAGTCACAATTGCAAAGTTGGGTAAACTCACTGTACCTGAATAAATGTATTTTACCTTCCATCGTGCCTTTTCTGAATTGTATTACTCTTTGCATTCTGACTACTAACCGAAAACAGGATTCCTTCAGATTCCTGGGCAGCTTGCCACTACTTTGGGCCAAGGGGCCAATAAAAATCATTAGCAATACATAAATTTTATCCAGTGGGCTTTCCTGAACATGTGCGAGTGTTCATAAGGTCTGAACACTGAAATCCACATGTTGCATCTCATCATGTGCTCTTCATTTACTCGCAATTGGTTATGTCCAAATCTGTTATGTGATTATATTTTAATTTATATCAAATTAGAATCAATATGCCATTCAGATATACTATAAAAATTCTGATTTAATAGATGCTTTTCTTAATAAAAGACAGTAGATAAGACTTAACATAGTTCTAGCTTTTTCAGGTTTGCAGTACACAAAGCATATTCTGAATATTACTTACTCATTGGCAGTTAAACTGATATGAATATATTAATAAGAGGAAATTATTATAATGAAGTAGGCATATTCATGATTATCATGATGAGATGTATCAGCCACTGAATGAAACTGAAACTTTCTACATTTTTTTGCACTTAAAGTTCAAAATTTTCCTTTGGGTAAGTTGATTAAATTGACATTTGTCTTTATATCTTAAATTGTGTTGAAAGTGAAAGATGTTTTATGGAAAATGTATTTTTACTTGATTCAGGATAAAAAATGTAAAAACACATCCATGTATACACAAGCACACTTGAAAGATTGTGTGAAGCATATTTACACTGATGCCAGTATCATAACACTACAACACAATATGAAATATGGTATTTCAAGTAACTACTGTATACTTCTCTACTTCAACACTACTCCCAAGTCTGCCTTAGATACATTAGGCATAAACAATGAAAATAAGATGCAGGATTGCAAAAAAAGAAAATGCAGACTGGTATAAGAAAAAGTATTAAAGAAAAACAAACATACACAGCGAAACTCCTTTTTGGTGCTCTTTTACCTAAATTGTCATCTATCACATTAATCTGATTTCCTATGATATACTTCTTTCTAGTGAGTAAACTTTTTGTCCTTGAACCTAGAAATCACAGTAAAATTGAAATAATGTGTTTTTTTTTAATCAAAGAATACTTCCCCTTTAATTTAAACCAGATGGTGGCCTCCCTTAGACTGAGGTAATCTAGTGGGAAATATGTTTTGCCTATAAACATCTTTTTATAACAAACTAACACCTCTTTGTACACTAATAAATTAAATATAAATTAAGGCCAAATTATTTCTTTTAATTCCATAGGATACGAAGAGCTTGTCCTTAAAAGGAGTTTAGAGTATTAAAAACTTTAGAAATACAGTCTATACCCTGGTTGAATTTATTAAGCTTGTACTAAACAAATGGGTATCTATTTTTTAAAAGCCCCGGGGAAGTCAGTGTCACATGTCTAGAGAATCCATTCTTTTTCTTTCTTTTTTTTTTTTTAAGAATTTATTTATTTATTTATTTATTTATTTAGAGAGAGTAGAAGGGAGAGAGAAAAAGAGAGAGATACATCAATGTGTGGTTGCCTCTCTCATGCCCCCAAACAGGGTCCTGGCCTGCAACCCAGGCATGTGCCCTGACTGAGAAACAAACCAGCAACCCTTTGGTTTGTGAGCTGGCAAACAATCCACTGAGCCACACTGGCCAGAGCTAGAGAGTGCATTCTAATAGTCATGAAATCCTGTGATACTTCAGTTATTTTCCATATATATACATATATATATATATATGTATATATATATACACACAAATGTTTATTTCACCAAAGGAAGCAATAAGAAACAATTTAAAATAAATAGACACTGAGACAGGAATATAAAAAAGGATGTATCTTAGTTGAAAAAAGATTAAATAGATTAATATTTAGTAGTTTCAAAATAACTTAATTATGTTTTTCAGTGTCCAAAATTTATCTTTTAAATTATGCTTTCTCTCAAAGCAGTTCATTTATATTACAATAAATATTGAATAAATTAATTTGATATTTTTATTGTATGTTTCTATTACCATTTAGCCCCTTTACAATGCTCTCCCCATTGTAATCACCACACTGTTGTCCAGGTCTATGAGTCCTTTTTCCTTTTTGCTTCATCTCTTGACACCCTAACCTCTCCCTCTCCAGTAACTCTCATCCTGCTTTTTATCTACGAGTCTGTCTCTATTTTGCTTGTTAGTTCAGTTTATTCATTGGATTCCACACATAAGTGAAATCATATGATATTTGCTTTTCTCTGACTGCCTCATTTAACTTAGTGTAATGTTCTTCAGGTCCATCCATACTGTTACAAAGAGTAAAATTTTCTTCCTTATTATGGCCAAGTAGTATCCCATTGTGTAAATGTCCCATAGTTGTTTTTTCCACTCATCTAGTGATAGACACTTAGTCTGTTTCCATATATGACAATTGTAAATAATGCTGCAATGAACATGGGGGTACATATGTTCTTTTGAGTTAGTTTTTCAGGTTTCTTAGGATATAGTCCCAGAAGTGGGATCATTGGGTCAAAAGGTAAATTCATTTTTAATTTTTTCAGTTAAATCTATATTGATTTCCACAATGGCTGGTTTGGCTCAGTGGATTGAGCGTTGGCCTGCGAGCTAAGTGTCGCTGGTTCGATCTTCCAGTCAGGGCACATCAGAGAAGGAAAACTCTGACTCCAAAAAACCTCCGCTGCCTTGCGGCATACCTCTTCAGGGGAAAGGCTAAGGGAGTAAACCCCGACAGAAAATCCGGAGCCGGAGTCCCTAAGGCGGTTTGACGTTGTAGTCAACACCGGCAACTCCTGCGGCGCACCTGAAGCCAAGCTGTATTGACTCCGTCTTTCCCTTGGACCCTTCAGCTGCGAAGAGAGGGGGGGGTCTGCTGCATGGGCAACAGCAGACCCTCCATATCACCCTGCCCAGGCTCTGTAGCTTCAGCTTCACTGGAGAGGACACTCCAGCGTCATCGCAAGATGTCGATTCAACACGGGAGGAGACAGATACCGTGTCACTCCCGAGTCGGACTGCACAGCCATTCTCGGCGGTGCAGATAGACTCTTAAGAAGCTACACCATCGTCTCTCGAGACGGACGGCTGCCGACAGGATGCACCAGTCTGCATTCCCACCAACACAAAATTGTTCCTTTTTTTCCACGTCCTCACCAGCACTTGTTTTTAGATTTACTAATAATACTCATCCTAACCAGTGTGAGTTTATATATCATTTTGGTTTTAATTTTTATTTTTCTGGTGATTAGTGACATTGAGCATCTTTTCATATGTCTATTGGCCATGTGTAAGTCCTCTTTAGAGAAGTGTGTATTCAGGTCCTTCGTTGATTTTCAGTTGGGTTTTTTTCTTTTCTTGTTTTTGTTGTTGTTGTTTTGGTGTTAAGCTTTTTAAGTTGTTTTATATTTTGGATCTTAACCCCTTATCAGATGTATTGGCAAATATGTTCTCACATTCCATGTCTGTCTTTTTATTTTGTCAATGGTCTCCTTTGCTGTACAAAGACTTTTTAGTTTGATGTAGTCCCATTTGTTTATTTTTTCTTTTGTTTCCTTGCCTGCAGAGGTAGAACAGAAAAATATTGCTACAAACAATTTTTAAGACGATACTGCCTATGTTTTCTTCTAGGATTTTTTATAACTTTAGGTCTAACATTTAAGTATTTAATTCATTTTGAATTTATTCTTCTGTGTGGTGTAAGAAGGTGTTATGTTTTCATTTTTCTGCATGTATCTGTCTAATTTTCCTAACACTAATTATTGCCTAAACCATCTTTTGCCCATTGTATGTGCTTGCTTCCTTTGGCGAATATTAATTGACTATAAATGTGTGGTTTTATTTCTGGGCTCTCTATTCCATTCCATTGATCTATGTGTCTGCTTTCATTCTAGTACCATGTTTGTTTTGATTAAAATGGACTTATAGTATAGTTTGATATTAGGTAATGTGATTCCCCAAATTTGTTATTTCTCAGGATCACTGTCCCTATGCAGAGCCTTTTGTGGTTTCATATAAATTTCTGAAATTTTTTTCTAGTTCTGAGAAATATATCATTGGAAATATTGATAGAAATTGTGTTGAATATATAGATTGCTTTGGGTAGTATGAGCATTTTAATGATGTTAATTCTTCCTATCAATGAACATGGTATGTGCTTCCACTTATTTGTATCTTCTTTAATTTCTTTCTTCAGCATTTTTAAATTTTCCCGGTACAGGTCTTTTACATTCTTTGTTAAATTTATTCTTAGTTCTTTATTGGCAAATAAAAATGCAACTGATTTCTGCATATTAATTTTTTAACCTGCTACTTTGCTGAATTTATTCATCAGTTTTAGTAGTTTCTTTGTGGAATCTTCGGGGCTCTCTATGTACAGTATAATGTCATCCACAGATAAAGACAGTCTTACTTCTTCTTTCAAATTTGAATGCTTTTTATTTCTTCTTCTTGTCTGATTACTATGGCTGGAAATTACAGTACTATGTTGAATAGGAGAGGTGAAAGCAAATATCCCTGACTTGTTCTCAATTTTAAGGGGAATTCTTATAGTTTTTGCTTATTGAGTATGATGCTGGCAGTGTTTTGTTAGATATGGCCTTTTTTATGTTTAGTATGTTCCTTTTATTTACACTTTTCTTAGAGTTTTTCCTCAAAATGGGTTTTATTAAATGCCCTTTTCTACATATATTTGTATGATCATGTCATTTTTATCCTTCATTTTGATTATTTCTCTAATGACATTTATTGATTTGCAAATGTTGTACCAACTTCATATTGCCAGAATAAATCCCACTTGATCATGGTGTATAATCTTTTTGATGTATTGTTGTATTTGGTTTGCTAATATTATGTTGAGGATTTAGTATCTATGTTTATCAGGGTTATTGGCTTGTAATTTTCTTTTTATATATAGTCTCTATATGGTTTTGGAATTAAGATAATTCTGAATTCATAAAATGACTTTGGGAGCTTTCTTTCCTCTGTAATCACTTGAGATAGTTTGAGAAGGAGAGGTGTTAGTTCTTCTCAGAATGTTTGGTAAAAGTTCCTGTGAAGCCATCCAGTTCCGGGTATATTTTGGGGGGAGTTTTTTTTATTACTATTTCAATTTCACTAGGTGTAATCCATCCCTACAGATACTCTTACTCTTCCTGCTTTAGTTTTGAAAGATTGGATGTTGCTAGGATTTTATCAATTTTGTCCAGGTTGTCCAATTTGTTGGTATTTGTATTTATTTGATGTGAGTTATTATTTATCTTCTTTGTTTCTGATTGTATTTATTTGGGCCTCCTCTTTTTTCTTCTTTTCTTTTTTTAATTAAAGAAAAGTTTGATGCAAAATTTCAAAGCCCTTGTTTTTGTCAGTCTTGTCTATTTATCACAGAATAAAAATAAAAATGTGAGGTACAATATATCCAACTCTAATCTCTTTACTTCTTGATGAGTTTGGTTAAAAGTTTGTTAATCTTGTTGATCTTTTCAAAGAACCAGGTCTTGATTTAATTGATCTTTTGTGTCAGTGTTTAAATACTCTATTTCACTAATTTCTGCTCTGATCCTTATTTTCTGTCTTCTACTCACTTTTGGCTTTGTTGTTATTTTCAAATTCCTTTAAATGTATAGTTAGAGTGTTTATTTGAGCTTTCTTCTGTTTTTAGAGACAAGCTTGTAATGCTATGAAGTTTCCTCTTATGATTGCTTTCCCTGTATCCCACAGATTTTGGATTGTTATGTTCTTATTTTCATTGGTTTCAAGGTATATTTTAATTTCTTCCTTGATCTCATTTTTGATCCATTCATTATTTAATAACATGCTATTTAGCTTCCATGTCTTTGTGTATTTGTCTTAGTGTTCTTCTTGTGATTGATTTCAAGTTTCATATTATTGTGGTCAGAGAAGATGCTTGATATGATTTAAGTACTCCTAAATTCATTGAGACTTGTTTTGTTTCCTAACGTGTGGTCTGTCCTAGAAAAAATTCCATGTGCACTTGAAAAGTATGAATATTCTGATGTTTTGGGGTGAAATATTCTGATCACATAAATTAAATTAATTTGATCAACTGTATTGTTAAGGCCTCTGTCTCCTGGTTGAGTTTCTGTCTGGATGATCTATCCATTGAAATCAGTGGGGAGTAAAAATCCCCTATTATGACTGTATTTCTGCATATCTCTTCATCAAGGTATGTTTTACATATTGCAGTGCTCCTTTGTTGGTGCATAAATGTTTATTGGGGTTACATCCTTTTGTTGGATTATGTAAGTTTATCTTGTTTTGTGTCTCTTACTATAGTCTTGGTTTTAAAGTTTATTTTGTCAGATATAACTATTGCTACTCCAGCTTTTTTTTCATTCCATTTGTATAAAATATATTTTTCCATCCCTTTACTTTTAGTCTGTGTGTACCTTTCAATCTGACATTGCTCCCTTGGAGGCAGCATATATATGAATCTTGTGTACTTATCCATTCAGTTACTTTATTTTTACTTATTTATGTATTCATTTGTTTATTTATTTATTGCACCATTTAAGCCCTTTACACTTTAGGTGATTATTCATAGATACATATTTATTGCTATTTATTTTTTAACTATTTTCCTCTCTTTTTTCTTTTCTTCTTATTTTATTTATCTGTTTTTAGAGAGAGGGGAAAGAAGAAAGAGAGGGAGAGAAACATCAGTGTGTGGTTGCCTTTCATATGCTCCCAACTGGAGACCTGGCATGCAACCTGGTCATGTGCCCTGACTGGGAATTGAACCAGCAACGCTTGGTTTGCAGGCCAACGCTCAATCCACTGAGCCACAGCAGCCAGGGTGTCTTTTCTTCTTAAATCAAGCCCTTTAACATTTGTTATGGTACTCATTTAATATTAACAAATTTCTTTAGCTTTTTTTTTTTTTTTGTTTTGGAAGCTCTTTAGTTTTTCTCCAATTTTAAATGAGAACCTTGCTGGGTAAATGAGCCTTGGTTGTAGGTCCTTGCTTTTCATCACCTTGAATATTTTATGTCAATCCCTTCTGGCCTGGAATATTTATGTTGTGAAGCCATACAGATTGGCATTCTCTTCTTCTTCTGGTATTCCCATAATGTGGATGTTGCTATGTTTTATGTTAAACCAAAGGTTTCTTAAGCTTTCCTTATTCTTTTACTTTTTTTTCTTTTTTCTTTTTGCTGCTCTGTTTGGGTGTGATTTTTCTACCTTGTCTTCCTAATCACTAATTTGATTCTCTGATTCATATAACCTACAGTTTATTCCTTCCATTGTATTTTTTTATTTCAGATATTGCATTCTTTATTTCTCACTGGTCCCTTTTTGTTGATTCTATGTCTATTTTCATGCTATCGAGTATGCTTATAATTATTGCTTGAGATTCTATACCTGATAAATTCCTTCCTCTCTTTTGTTTAGTTCCTCTTCTGGATGATTCTCTTATTCTTTCACTTGTGGCTAATTTATTTGTCTTCACATGTTGGCTGCCTCTTTGTTTTGTTTCTATGTATTAGGTAGATCTGCAAAGACTCTGGTTAAGACCCCTGTCAAGCACTGCCTGTGACTGGCCTTTGCAACCTCTTTGGAGCTATCAGCGATCCACAGCTTGGGGTTCCCTCTGCTGGACCTACTTTGTGCAGGTATAACCAGGCTGTGCATCAATGCTGGCTTTTACAAACACTGGTCCTGGGGAAGGCTCAGCTGATGTCTCAGTGGTCCCAGAGATCAACCTGAGTTGTTAAACTTAAAAACAGATATAACCTCAAGCTGTACTCAGCAGCCTAGATTAAGCTTTGAGTGGGGCAGAGTAATTCCTGCAGGTGGGGTAATTGCTTCCCCTCAGGCTGAT
Source organism: Furipterus horrens (assembly GCF_987537825.1). NCBI lineage: Eukaryota > Metazoa > Chordata > Mammalia > Chiroptera > Furipteridae > Furipterus > Furipterus horrens. The sequence goes on along the minus strand of NW_028327182.1, from coordinate 63,091,490 downwards.
GCCACTTAGAGAGTAATGAACTGTTCGAGAAAGATGGCTTCTGCAGTATGGGGGATGACTCAGCACAGAGATCCTGGAGGCTTTCCTTCAGTTCTACCCCCCAAAGACACCAGCTGAAGACTCTCCTCTTGCATCTCTAGTCTACTCTACTCTCCCTTTGCCAGAGCCCAGGGAAAGTGCCTGCAAACTCTTTTGAGTGTTGGCTCTTTGAGAGGTTCTCTGCATCTCCAGCTGTCTCACTCTGGCAGAGAGAAGTCCCATTTCCTTTCATAGCTGGATGTTTTCTGGATCCTTTTTCACCCCACACTTCTCCGGAGGAACTCCATAGCTGCTGAAATATCTCTCCTGACTTCAGTTGCCACCCGTGGGAGCCCAGTCATCCCTCTAGCACCTCCTCCCCAGTATCTATCAGTCATTTTGTGGTGCAGTGGTTTCTTCTGTCTGTCCTTGTTATAAGGCTTCTATCAAGCTGGTGTTCAGTTATTCAGGATGATTTTTCTATAAATTAGTTGTAATTCCAGATTTTTCCTAGTAGAGGTTTTGTTCAGCTTCCACTCTTCCATCACCATCTCATGTCCTAATTTGATTTTTATTTAAAGTTAGATATTTTATTACCCCTTAACTTGATAAAGTTTCTCTTTTTTCTATAGGGTCTTTTTATGTCAATTCATAATGTTTATTTCAAATAGTAAAATAAGGAAGCACCAAAAATAATTATAATAATACTATAATGATGTTCTTTTATTTTCTTATCTTTTTCTTCCTAATTTAAAAATCATACACAATTAACATGAATAGAGATACCAATGCATATATTTGGGATCATAAGGATTATTAATACCTGACAGTTTGTCTTCAAATGTTGCAGAATTTCTTCATAAAATTATATTTCTAGCATCACCATAAAAGTTATTATACGTGATGGATACTGGGTGCTTTTCTCAAGTGCCCTTTTCTCAGCTGGTGTTTCCAAACTTTGTCTCCTTAGGGAGTGGGCTGCTGAGGGTTCACATCTGAACCATTCACTGGCAACTGCCCTTATGTGGAAGAGATCAGGCTAAGCCCTCAATCTAGGAATTAGTAAATTAAGACAGAACACATTCATATAAAACTATTAATTTTTGCTGAAATATTTTATTTCTGTTATTTTTATGTTTCTGTTTTTCTTGACCTTTTATTCATAATTATATCATTATTAAAATTATATCTTTGTTATAAGCCATGACGCACTTTTTAAAAGAAATATATAGGTCATAAAAAGTTACTAAAATTATGTTTATAATCTTTTTTATTTTTGCTTTCTCTTTTTTTTTTAAGGTTTATGGAGTATGGGGAAAGTGCACAATTTAAATTGACAGAGAGGGGAACTGCATTCCAGAAAAAGGATCAATGTTGAAAAAGAATCACAAAGTAGGAAATATTTTTGTTACATTTGAAGTCATACATGGTACAATTATTTAGAGTTTTTGTTATAGATTTATAGGAGATAAGTAAAAAATACTAAGCAGCACCAACTTGTCTATGAATACCAAGATAAGGAATTTTAGTTAGTTATAGCAGTTTGAGTTAATAGGAATAAAAGCAAGGCTGCTTTGAAGACCCTTGTTTTATTACTTGACTATGATATCATGGAACCATTTTGCAGTACAAAAATTAAATAAAAAATAAAAAAGGTGTTCATATAAAACCAATAACAAACTTAATAAATGGGGCTTAGCTGTTTGCTGGGTGGATAGCATATCCATACAGAGTAATAATTATTTAAAGTTACTTCAAGTATTCAAGTATACAATCAAAGAAATTGATTCAGCTTGAAATATCACTCAGAACTTTTTTCTCCTAAATCATGTATTTAATTGCTTTACAAATTAAGAATCAATTGGAGGCCTAAAATCAATGACAATACAGCAAAAAATGTGCACTCTGAAATTTCCTACCAAAAAGAATGAGGACTCCTTCAAGAAAGGTGATTTCAATCTGGGACAATAAATATTCATAATGCTTCTAAGAAAATGTTGTGCCACAAAGTGAGAAAAGCCAAAAAATAAAATCTATTAAAATCATGTGAAAAAGACACTGGGGCTATCATGAAGAGATTTCAATTAGCAAAAAATGGATAATTTGAGCACCCAGTAACACCACAATGTCAACTGTAAATGATTGAAATGCATTGAGTCTCTAATACCACCAATTTCATAATGGGGGTCAAAGAATCTACATTTTAATACAAGTCATCGGTTCTGTATATGCACATGAATGAGAAGCACTGTTTTTCATGATTAATAAGATTAATGACCTGCAGCTTCTGTTTTCATTCCTTTATTCTTCTCTTTTTCTTTCTTTTCTTTTTTTTTTTTTTTTTTTTTTTGATATTCTGTTACTGGCAGTTCTTGTTTTATTGTGTGCTTGTTTTAGAGTGCTATTTCTCCCACATGCCATTGCAAACAGTTTGTGGTTTGTGTAGGTCTTCCTCAAATTTCTTTGCAAGGAAACCATTACAATTGGGCAGAACTCCCCTATATTTCACCAGCTTACCCTTAAACATTTTGAATGATGCTCTAATGTGACTTTACATCACTTCCTTCCATGCATGGATTCTTATGCTCTATTACCCACATCATCCATTTCAGTAACACCTACATCTTTTAAGCCCCTTACCACCATCCTTTCATTCTTTTTCCTGTGAAATGTGTCTAGACAGGACATCTATTCTTGCAAATCTATCATTGTATGTTTATGCTAGTTCTGTCTGTAGCCTTTTCTCATTTGTCCCCCTCCTGCATTTTTTTTCTAGTCCTATATCAGTATCTTGATTTTTGCTTAAAAACAATGTGTGAATGTCACTAAATGCAAAAGGAGAGCATCTATTTTGCTGTTTCTTTTCTTATATTTAGCAAGTTTTCCCAGTTATGTAACTATTAATACTTTAAAATGAAAGCAAGCTTTCTCTTTCTTTGATTATATTAAATTTCAAATTTCTTTTTTTTCTTATGGAAGTTGTGTGAAATTAGTTTTATATATTGCAATATTATGACAAGAAAAAGTAATATTTTTCTCTTATATTTATAATTATTACTTTTTATACACCCTATCAATTCCTTTGTATATGTTAACTTATTGTAATTCTATTTGAGAACATTAGTATGTGTATCACTATATATCTTCTTATGGTGCACACTAATGAACTAATTTTAGAGTACTTAACATTATCATTATGTTTGCTTAGATTCACACTTACTTGGATTTTTCTAAAAGACAAGCAAAATTTTCTCCCTCAAATCATAAACTTTCCCATGAATTGTCCTAAATTTTAATAGCCACACTTGGTCATATATCCAATGCCTATATAGATACATACTTAATTTCTCTGGAAGACTCTCAAACCTTAGGATTACAAAGATTTCTTTCATTTCTACCTGAATCCTTATGTTTAAAACTGAAATACTCTTCTGAGCTGCTTGGATATGCCCTTTCATAGACTCATAAGCAGTGCCTTTGACCTTCTCTATATTTGCTATTCCACGGTGCCAGAATAGAAGAACAAAACCCCAGAAGGCTAGAGGACAGGGAAATGTCAGCCATCCTGAAGTCCCATCTGCTCATTTAACATGTAAGGAACTGTGGCCCAGAACACCTAAAGCAAAACACAACACACCTGTTTACCCAAACTGTCATTGTATTTCTCCTCTTCCCACACCCCTCCTCCTACTCCTTTTTCTATCTCATGTTTTGAATGGATTACATTTTATGATAACTACTCCAATAGACTATATTCTTATTTCCTTATATTTATGTCATTACCTCTTCAAGTATTGGTTTGAACTTCTTTTCTTTAGCCTTTGTGGCCTTGAGTTATATTTATTTTCCCCCATGTTTCTTTTTGGCTTATCTTCTCCTTTATTTCACCTGTTGGGGAAAAAAAGCTTCTTATGGTCCTGCTATTCTCCTGTACTTTGGTGTCATCATCTATTCATACACACTAATTCTCCCTCTCCTTTCCTCCTTCATCTGAGGACTGTAGACAAAAGTGTCCTCTGACATATCTTTGTCTCTTTTTCTCAGTAAGATCCATCTCTGCTGAGTCTTCTGCTCTAGCTCACCTACTTCCCTTGTAATGGATGTTCCCCTTATCTTTTTCCTCTCACTTCAGCCTGATATCAGTCTTTGCTTTGTTTCTTATAATTTCTTCTTGAAATCCCTCTCACTTCTGCCTCTTTTCCTATCCACCCTAGAATTTTTGTTGCATTAATTTAGGAGAATGTTGCAAAGCCATTGCTGCCCCCCCCACCAAACTTTCATACTAAGTCCTCAAATTAGTTCAGTTGTTGAGCAGTTTGCATAAATAAGGTGTTCTTTTGCTTAATAAAGGTTGCACACATTTTATTGTAAAATTTGCCATGTCCTTTTCCTCCACACCAAGCTCACATTTCCTGACTGTACATTGCTCCCAGATGAGTTCTAATGCCTTATACAAAGTGTGTCTTTAATTGTCTTTTAATAATGACAATCCTTCTTTGTTTCTGTTGGAAAACACCTGGCAAGTAGCTAATCCCTTCCTATCCTTGCCACAGTTCTGTTTCACACTTACATTTCCTAGTCCAAATCCCAAACCTGTCTGCTGCATTTGCTGGAAATATTGAAATAGTGAAATATCATTTTATTTCCCAGACCTTCACCATTTTATACTAGTAATTGGAAGCAACGTCATTTACTAGTAGCAGTGCTGTTACTTTTTTTTCAGCCAAGTTTAAGTTAACATAATAACAACAAATCAATACTAACAATAAAATATACTCATAGTATAGATACAGAAAAATAAACTTTGGTTTTTGTTCCCGTACCCACTTATTCTACTCTAGCTGACTCTTGAGCTGCAGCGTGACTCTAATTAGTTTCAAGATAAAAATATTCTCACATTCATAGTGCATGTTATCCTACTTCATTTTTGCATATTTTATTTTACCATTACTTTTTGCTCAACTGTGGCCAATTGGTACACTTATTATTGCTTTTCAATGTTTGTAAATTAATTTAACATTTCTAAAGCAGATTTTATATATTCATAAAAAACAAAATACTCAGAGTTTAAGAAGCATTATTAGATATTTTTATGGTCATATGTATTAATTAAAATCCTGTATAAGTGTAGTCTTTCTTGTATTACATATAAATATTAAGTAAGCATATAACTCAATGTATGGATATATATTCTTGAAAATTAAGAAAGTCTTTTATATATTCAATTTTCAAAACTTTAAATTTTCATAATTAAAATACATAGTAAACCATCATTCATTATGTAAAGAATGTTTTTAATAGTTGGCAGAAAAATGTCTGAAATATAAATTAGATAATGTTCAATGGAATATTTTCTTCCCCAACAGTTTAATCTGTAAATATAGATAGATCCATTAATATTAACTTTTATTTCTAAAATATAGAGTGATGTTTTTAATACTAATTAGAGATTAAACAATATATTTGAAAATATTTCAGAAGTGTAAAATATTTTGTATATACAACACTGTATTATTTTGAATTATTTGAATGTATACCCAATTTTACCATGCAACAAGAAAATGAAGCATTTTCCAAATAAATAAAATAAATTTTTATTGTTCTGGAAATCCTAGTAAGTGTCTAAGTAGCATTAATAAGTTGTCATTCTTATAAGTTGTAAGTGAAATTAATCAAATGGCTAAACTGCTAAGCACTAAGGATTTTAAAAATTATCTATGAACCAGCAATATCATCTAAGCTGCAAACATTATCCTTGAAATTATGTGGATTAAATCTGACACTCACAGAAAAAGAATCCAACACACAAATGGAGAATGGAATCAATTATGCTGTATATTTGATCACTTTCTTATTGTTCGAATATGGAAACATCCTAATTCAATGCATTATAAATTCTCCAAAGGGTGTGTTAATATTTATTATGTATCTCCACAGCATCTATATTTCATACACAAAGAAATATATTAACTTATTAATCATAAAATATTTAATTTGGGGTGAAATATTATATAAACTACATCTACAAGTTGGTTTCCATTTATTCATAGAGACAAGTCAAATATTTTTATTGCTCAGTAACTTTTTATTCATTATCAAGTTTAACTATAAAAAAACATCAAAGAGAAGTTTAAATATATTTGTGTCCTCAAGAATAATGGAATTCCTTTTGCTTTTTTTTTTTTTTTTGATAAAATAGAGTCAATTAAAACAGTAGTTTTCAAGAAGCAAAATTATGTATTGCCTTACACTGGTATCCCTATTAGAATTGTCACTCTTACATGGGAGAAAGGCTTAATTAATTCTTAAAGATGTTCCATAAATTCAGCAATATATGTGTACTGACTAAGTATTTCCTATACCCCAGAATACACTGTATGTCTGATTGTCTGTTTCCTTTATGTTCTTCTACATTCCTGAGCTACTATTCAAAAAACAGAAAGTGGAATTTATTGCCAAATCTTGTTATATGATTACACTATGCTTCATATATTACTTCCTCTATTTCTTCCTGTATTCTCAATAGGTATGAAAGACAGTTGCACAGTTGAAAAGATACAGGAATTGTAGAGAACATTAATAGAATAGTAACCTCATAAAAATTTCCTTATGCTTTCATCACTTAAAAGTCCTTGTTTTCGTTTCTTTGACTCTTTCATATTGAATAGCCTTCTGCCCACCTAGCTCATTTCCCTGTGGCTCACCTCAATCTGTTTTCCTTTCTCTCCTGGCTGCTGGCCAGCTACTGAACCAGCAACTGGGCTATTTATAACTGATGGGCCTCCAAGGTGAGCGCTTCATGTAAGGTAAGTGCTCTTTTGTCTTGTTGTCACTAAGGCTACCATCCCCAAAGTCTCCAAGGCTATAGTGGTACGATTGCCCTCTCATGAACTAAGCATCAATATACTGTCAAATACCGAACCATAGTAAATTGTTCAATATAGTTGGAGCTGTCCTGAGTTCTTTGATATAAGATATTACATATTATGTATATTACTATAGAAAACAATGCTCGTTCAACATTAGGTTGAATTAATGTGGAAAACTTCCAACTTGAAGGGCTTTAAATCTGAAAGGATAAAAAATAATAAATATTTTTTTAAAATTCATTAGTCTGGCTGAGTGCCAGAAATGTACACAATAATTTTGTTTCAAAATTTTGGAGCAAAAGAACAGAATCATATATTTTAAAATAATAGGGTCCCTTTTAGCTTGTTAAGGGAAGTTCTGAAAATGGGAGGGTTTTCTGATTTAAAGATGTCTGCTCTGGGCTCCCATGACAACCTGTTTCATACAGAACATTTCACCATCTACTCTTGATTCTCCTCTTGACTTGGCTGGTCATTTTCTAAATGTCTTGTTTTTGTAAATAAATTTTCTATTGAAGTACAGCTGCTCTCATTTATTCTCTGATGTGTATGCCTGTTTTCTTGTTACAAAGGCAGAGCTGAATAGTTACCACAGTGTTAACTAATTATCAAAAACCTAGTATAGCCCACTGGCCTTTTGCAGAGAAAATAATGTCATCAACTTCTCTTCTACAATATTTATTTGCTAAAAGTATGATCTGATATGTCTATTATAAAATAATTTCTTTTAGTCAGTCATTCATATGTTAATTAGATAGAATTCTCTGTTGTCAGATAAGCCTTGATCCAAATCTAAACTCCACTTCTATACTAATTTGGGGGGAAATTATAAAAATAAACTAAACCTTAGTTTGTTTACCTGTAAAATGAGGGTACTGATTGTATCTGCCTAACCCATCTACTTTATTACTGAGAACTCATAAGTGAATCAGAACTAAAAAGCAGTCTTTACAGTCTCCCAGGATTCTTCTTTTTATGATTTTTCTTTCTGTCATAAAAATATGTAAGTGCATATAATTATGATGAAAACATAATTTCTCTGGCCAAGAGTAGTTATTTAACAAATATTTGTAGAAGAGATGAATAATTGAGGAATAAATATCTCTTCTCTACTCTCCCCATAATGTTATACGTGAACAGCCTGAATACAGTGGGACTGAAATGGAGCAGTGACTCAACTTAATAAATGATCAATAAATAATTCTTCAATGAGCATAATAGAATATAAGATGAAGACTACATTGTTCCATGATAACATTACCAAAGAGAGACCTAGTGGGTTCTAAAGTCTAAACCTGATTTTTCAGGATGGATATTGTGAAAACAGGCAAGCAAGATATTATGTCTGCTTAGATTGAGTTATATTTAATATATAGCAGAGAGCAAAGAAGAAGTGAAGTACATAGATCATAAAAATTGGCACAGAAGATAATTTTACTCAAGTATGAAGAAACATTTGAACCTTGACAAATTGAACGAGTGGTTCAAAAGCTAGTAGATGTGAATTCATGTTCAAAAAAGCTGTTATCAATCTATACCTATATTTTAAATATGCTTTATTGATCATGCTGTTACAGTTGTTCCAATTTCTTTTCCCTTTGTTCCCCTCCACCCAATGAACCCCCTCTCCCGTTTCCCCCTTAATCCATGCCCATTGGTTGTGCATATAGTTCTTCTCAACATCTTCCTATCTACTCCACTCTCTCCTACTATGCTTCTTAATTCCTGTACCATCTCCTTCCGTTTCATCCCTGCCCCCTCCCCTCTGACCTCCCCCCAAAATATTCCCCATACCTATAATTCTTTTCCCATTCTCATTGACTACTTAGTTTGCCTTTGTTTCAGTACCCTAGCTTCTGTTGCTGGTTGTTGTGATACAGTTTTCATTTTAATGTTCATAGTTTTGATCCTCTTTCTCCTAAACAAGTCCCTTTAACAGTTCATATAACAGTGGTTTGGATCTGTTGAACTCCTTCAGTTTTACTTGGTCCTGGAAGCACTTTCTCTGCCCTTCTATTCTGAATGAATGACAGCTTCGCTGGATAATCATGGTTGTAGGTTTTTGCTTTCCATTACTTTGAATATTTCTTGCCAGTCTCTTCTTGTCTGCAAAGTTTCTTTTGAAAAATCAGCTGACAGTCTTAATGGAACACCTTTGTATGTAATCCTCTTCTCTCTGGATGCTTTTAAGATTTTCTCTTTATCCTTAATTTTTGACATTTGGTTATATGTGTCTCAGTGTGGTTCTCCCTAGGTCCAGTTTTTTTGGAACTATCTGTGCTTCCTAGACATGTAATTCTATTTCTTTCCCCAAGTGAGGGAAGTTCTGCTTCATTATTTTTTCACATAATTTTTTTAATTTCTAGTTCTTCTTCACCTCCTGGCAACTCTATGATTCAGATGTTGGCCTGCTTATAGCTATCCCATGGGTTTCTGAGCCTCTCTTCATTTTCCTCACTTTTTGTTTCTTCTTTCTGCACTGGTTGACTGTTTGTTCCTTCCCTATGTTCTGATTTGTTTATTTGATCCCTGGTTTTCCTTCCCTCACCACTTGTTTTGTATCTGTTTTTGCTCATTTCAGCAGGACTAGCTTTCATTCCTTCCCTGTCTTGTTTAAGACCCGCTGTTAGGTCTGTAAGCTTCCTTATAACTATAGTTCTGAACTAAGCCTCAGAAAGATTATCTACTGGTCCAATAGATTATATATTTACTGTCCAGTCAGCTGTGTGATTAGGATCTCTATCATGATCCCTGCTATCCTCACAGTTTTGTGTTTACCTTTGTTTCCTGGGTGGGGCTGTCACACCTTCTACACTAGAGGGAGTGGAGCCCCATGCACTCATCACTACTGGGTGACCCTTCTCACCACACAGTCGTGCTTTGTGTGGGGGTGGGGTTCAAGAGGGATTCCTGCTGTTCACTCTACGCTGAGAGACTGGGAGCCTCCTCCTCTGTCCCCATGCCCTCCAGCCCTCACAGTCCACGGCAACTGGGGCCTGCCTTCCTCAGCATTGGAATCGTGAGCTGACGGGTTTGGTCTGCAGCCAGGCAAACTCCCCAGGCACTTCTCGCCTCCCCTTAAATATGGGTGTCTGTGCTTACCGCCATCCCACAATCTTTGCCGCAGCTGCCACCACCAGCACAGCTTGACTGCTCTGCCCCTACTTGCCCCTCCAACCCATTCAGATGAGCACCACTTGTTTATAACTTCATACGTTTGACTTCCATGTAGCTTTATTTTCTGGAACTTCTGGTTGTTTCTGGTTTTGCGGTAGTTGTATTTCTTCTTATTTAAAGGGAGATGGAGCATGTCAGTCTAGGCCTCCATCTTGGCCATAAGTCACCATCTCTATATTTTTTAGTTCAGTAAATTCAATGTATGATTCAAAACACAGTTTAAATTAGTACTTTTTTTGTGAGGCTTCTAACTTCCACCCTTATAAATTCTTTTGCTTGGAGAAAGGCTCTAGTCTTCAAGGACAATAAAAATTAGTAAGACAGTGAACGACATTGAGACAATGTCTGGTGGTAAGAAAGGGCTAAGTGTATGTATTTATGTGTCTGTAGAGACAAGGTCATTGTAGCCATTCCTGTTAAGGTCACTGTTCTTATCTACTATATTATTTAGCTTTATTGAAGAGGAACTAGAACCAAATTAATTATTCTAAAGATGATTTAAAGGAACTTGGGAGCACCAAGTCACAGTGAAGCATAGTGCTGAAAACTGTGCTGGAACTTGAACTAGAGTAGAAAATTTTGGCAAAACCCCCATGGTGACAGTTGCCCCCAAGCAGGTACAGAATGTTAGTTGCAAACCCTTTGGTGACAGTTGCCCCCAAACAAGTCATGTATCAGCCAATCCAGGTAGTAACTACCCCACCCCTGCTTCATAACGGATATTATATTCTATAGTTTTGTGATTTACATTGCCTATAGTTATAACGGTTATATTGTGCTACTACCCCAGCTAGCAATGGTTGTGTTGTGCTACTACCCCAGCTAGCAATGGTTGTGTTGTGCTGCTACCCCAGCTAGCAACCCAGGATATAGGTTTATACTATATAAGCAGCTTTGTACTAAGGCTCGGGGCTACTCACTTGAATCTCTGCATGGAGTGAGAGTGGGTAGTCGCTGACCAGCTAATAAAGGCTCTCTAAATTCTAATTTGGTTGTCTCCAACTGTTTGGTTCTCGCACTTGGTCCACAACAAAAACAAGTACTTGCCTTACGGTTTTCATTATCAACATACCTGCATCATAATGGGAACAGAATGTGGCATCATTTCGCATGTCAAGTATTTACAAAAATGAGATAAATGGCAGACATATTGGTCACAAAACAACTGTTGTCTTTCAGACATAATTGGGAGTTAAGGGAGGGAAATAAATCCAAATATGCAAGTACAGAGTTAATGAAGTAAGGAAACTATGTGCTAATGTTAATATAATAAAATTTGTATATATACTTTGGTGAGAACTGGGAACATTTAGGCTACATGTAAAAAGGAGAAAATAAATAGAAATATTATTGTAGTTATTGATGAAAGAATATAGATTGTATACATATAGTACAGAAGTTTCAGAAAAAATAAGAATAGCAATTCATTAAAAGAAATCAAATAATACATTATATAATTTTATTTATATCACCTTAATAAAAATTAAAATAGCACCTTCTTAATTCAGAATACCATCATTGATTTTAAATAATCACTAAACTTAAATCACGACTATGACATTATTAACATATAATACATAAGAAAATGAAAAAAAAATCTAGATCTGAGCACAGTCCAGTATCCAGTGAATTTATCACTGTTATTTTGAAAAAAAACAACTTTTCTAAGAAGTCACAGAGCATGGAAACTAAAATCAAAGATTACTTTTTCAAAATTAAATGGTGCTTAAGGATACCCATTTTTTTTCCCAATAGATTCTAGTAATAGCACTTTAAAACGACTTTTTTCCAAGAAATATTTATGTTCAGAGTAGTTTTGTGGTGGCCCAGCCCTGAGAAAGAAATAAAATGTACTTGAAAACTAAGAATGAAAAAAAAAATACAATTAGAAATTGATTACCTAAGTGTAATCTATAGTTTATGCATTTACTAGTAACCTAACGGGATTCAAGATCATGAATTTTTATATACTCTTCCATTTCTATGTTTGCTATGGAAAACTCACAATTCTTCACATATTGACTCATATCATGACACTGTTGTTCTCATCAACTGCTATAGTGAAGACTTAAAATATTTAATACTCATTTAGCATGGGGATCATAGCCACTCTACTAATTCTATAATATTTTTAAAGTTACCTATATATTTATATAAAATATAGTTAAAATTTCCCATGAGCTAGTCATTTCTCACTCACCAAGTCATTAGTCCCTAACATCCTCTCATACTATGGTCAGTTAAGCTTCCTTAAACCTTGTCTTTTTACTTTTCTTTCTTCTTTATCAGATCCATCTATCTATTGATAGATAGTTCAAGTCTCATGTCTTCCATGGCCCTCTGATTTTCTTCACCTCTCTCAGGAGCATCTATAAATTTCATAATAGGTACTGTACCACCCAATATTTCATAACATACTTATTTTGCTGTGCTCCTTGTTTGTTATTTTTGTCATCCCAACTAAATTACACATTCCTTGAGGACAAAAGTCACATCAGTATGTACCCAATAAATATTTTTTTATTTAAAGATCCCATAACCTATGTGTTTTCCTACATGAAATCTCATGAAAACAACGCCAATTTTTAGAAAATAAGGAGTCTGTACTTGAAAACTAAAAATGCTTCCTGATTGCTGGTGCTCTGTTTATAATTATTAACCATGTTTTATTCTTGCTAATATTCATGTAACACAAAGATATTTTTGGCACACACTATAGGACATAATTGTTTCAGTCAAATTAAGTATATATTTAATTTTATCTTTGTGAAACTGAAATTGACTATTCTTGATGAGTTTCATGTAAATAAAACAACACAGGAAAACCATATTTAAAAAAATTTATCATTACCTTATATAATTTCTGACTTGCCTGACGTAGAATTAACACATTTACTCTTGAAATCTCCAAGAAAAATAACAGGTCTTGAATATTTCTTCAAAGTAAATAAAATGATGTTTTTTAAAATGTCATCCTCTATACAAAACATAACATTAGAATCACAAGATTATAAATAGTTCCTGGTTGAAATTATGTTACATTGGAGAGTGTTATCATCAATTCTGCTCAGTGACTGATGTGCTGAGCTGTTCCTATGCATTTTAGGACACATGGTAAGTTGAAATAATTAATCATGTTAGAAGTATTTATTTAGTAAACATATTTTTCCAAAATGATTAAAAAGTAGTTCTTGGAATTCTCTTTGCAATCACTTTCAATGGCTATGGAAACAAACTCAATCATATCCAAACTGCTTCTTGATGAATTCTGTTAAATTCCTATTTTATATATATGTAGCATTTCATACAGTATGAAAGTTAAATTGAATAATACCCTTTCACTGTTTCTAAGATATCATTATATTTTGCTGAGGCTCATATATTATCTTCAGGAATTATTATTTGAGAAATAATAGTTTATATGAGCAACTATTGCTAATAACCACACTAATAATGATTAATACTAATTAAATTTTTTAAATATTTATTTTTTTATGAGTTCCTAAAGATTACAATACAATTATCTGCTCAAAAACATTAAATGCACATCTGATCCATACAGTTTTCCATTCCCACTTATATGTATTTGGCCTTGGTTGCTCAATTTATAAATTTCAACAATTATCCTGGAAATATTTCTTTTCTTATTTGGGTGTATGGGTGAAGAAAGTTACTTTAGACTTTACCTCTGATATCTGGAAAGCATGTTAAAAGAACATCTTATATAAAGGAAAATAGAGAAAAAGAAATTAGGGAGCTGGGAAGACAAAGAAAATTAAAAAATAGGAGAGGAAAAAAAGGAGGAAAATAGGAAAGTATAGCGATAGAAAGGAGAGAACTGATATTAAAATTTTAAAAAGGAGAAAATGACTTTCATAATGTGTTTTCTAAGATTTTGTAACTTGGTTTGCAACTAAAACTGAAGTGTCTGACAACAGACTTGAAAACTGAAAGATACACGGTGTATAGTTTCACTTATTAAAATTCAATATACATTATTTTAAAGTTGTTCTTACTCCAAACACAAAAAAAACTACATTGTTGGGATGGTTTCAGAATAATACTTTAAACATCATTGTTCTGCTTAGATTAAATTATAAATTAAATACTTTCAAATTTACTCCATTTGATCTTATACTCATAAATATGGAAACCACCAAGAAGAAAACCCAAAAATATTCCAATGAATTATCTTACCTACACAGATTATTTTTTCAGCAGATGGTTGACTTCTTATAAGTAAAATTTCTATTTTATAAGCTTTGAACACATTTTCCTGCCATAATTGTTTCTTTGATTTTCCCTCACAGGATTTTTGTTGATTTATGCTTTTCCTTGGTTGGATCACTAGACAAATACCATTGACATTCTGAAAATACATCTTTCTCATCTGCCCAGCCCTTGCCTGGAGGCATACAATCTTTATTTATTTGTAGATACGCCAATTGCTGCCCTCCCTAGTGAGTCACATAAATGAAGCTCCAATTTTATAAGAGGTCATGAGAAGGAGTGGTGAGGAGAAATAAACATGCTGATGAATTTCAGAAGCAAACATCAACATACACTTTCAATTCTCTAGTGTCTCCTTTTCTAATTAATGACAAACCATTCACAAAGGCAAAGAGACATCCAGCCAGATTTTATGAATGTAAAACTGTGATACTTCTAGCAAAACCATCACTGCTTAAATCATATATAATGATCTATCAACAGAAGTTAAAATGTCATCTTTACTTAATGATGTCAAATAAGGTTATTGTTTAAAGTCTATCACAGTTTCTCTTTGTTGGTTTAAATTCTGATGTATTTGAAGTCAGTTGTGGAAGAGTGAAGTGTGCATTTTTAGTTACCTTGTGAATGCCTGAGCAACTCGTTTTGCTTGGCTTATAAAAGATAGTACAAATATAATAGTTCATTTTGATAACAAGAAAATTTCAAGTTTGGCTCAACAATCTGGAAGAACAAAATGAATCTTGACATGGGTATAAAAATAAGAACATCTGTTTGCAGCAGGAAATAGTCATGATTTATGATTCCGACATCAGCCTGTGATGTGTTATTTTACTTTATGGTAATTTACAGCATTTAGTGTACTATATAAATCGACAGAAACCGAGGCAATGCTGCCTCAAAATCCAATAAAAGGAACAAAAATGTAGAATATAAATGTTTGGCTTCCTGTGTGAAATTTGGGTTTTAAAGTGGAGATTCATGTGGGAAGAAGAGAATGATTCCAAACCAAAATGCCCTCTAGGCAGCTTTGAAGTTTTCCTGGTGTCAGTATCCTACACACACACACACACACACACACACACACACACACACACACACACAGAAGGTGCAGGGCACTAGAGTGCAACCCATGGCAGTCCTCATGCACCATCACCATGAATTTTTACTTACAGTTTTAAAAGCATGATCTTCCTGCAAAGTTCTTAAGCAACCTGAATGCCCCCATCATACATATTTATCTTATTTACTTGGATAATTACACAACTTTGTATTTTTATTAAGTCCAGTAAACGATTTTATATAAAAATATCTCTCATCTAAAAAAGAAATCTGGGGCCTGTACCTGGGCCATGGACAGGAGGCGGTGGACCGCAGGGTGCTCCCCTGGCTCTGCTATGATGCCTCGGTGCATTTTGCACTGGAAGGTCCTATTGTATACTTGGCTTTCATAGGAAACATTGCTGACTCTGATGGCTTGATTGCCTCATTGTATTATGGATGCACTAGAAGGTACATTTTGATTGGAGAGAAGGTGGCAGAGGAGTGAGGGGAGGCTGCGCTTTCTGGCTCCTGTGACTCATCTGTAGTTTGGACTAATTGCAGACAGAACATCTCAGTGAGCAGCTGGACAATGGTAGGAGTCAAGCCTTGGCACTGCTGGATTAGAGAAAACCATCTGAGAATGACCTGTTTGGTGAGGAAAAAGGGATGAGATGGGATTTCTGACTGGGTTGGCTCCCTGAGCTGTGGCTGGAAGGACACAAAGCCTTTTTGGAAACCAAAGGCTTCTCCAGAGAGGAATCTGGAGGACAGTGGATCTCTGCCTGCTGGCAGAACCAGGAGTGGGCCAGGTGGCATCTGGTGCTGAAAGACAAAAAAACAGCATACAGCTGTGCACGTGAGAACATGATTTTCCTTTATATATTTTTCTCTTGTGTACTGCAGAGAGGGAAGGAAAGGTTGGGGGTGATAGGACACTCTTGAGGAGTGCAGGCACAGAAGTGCACTCGCCCACAGAGAAGTGCCCTCATTCACTGGCCCAGGTGCGCGGGGCCCCATGTCCAGGTGCCACTCAAACACACCCCAACAGACATAAAATCAGTGCCCCAATGGGCGCAGGGAGGGCACGCTGGGCGCACAGAATGCTGTGTGCAGAGACCCCTGGCCAGCCCCAGTGGGTGTCAGGCCAGAGTGCAGACTACTTGCACGGGCTCTGCTCATGCCCAAAAAGGCAGGTGTGGGAATGGCGGGTGGCTGCAGCGCAAGAACAGTGGGCAGTGGTGACTCACAGATGTTCACTTCCACTGTGCACAAGTGTCCAGGGCCTGCTCCAAGGGGCAAGAGACCAACTCTTAGGGCATGGCTCGGTAGGCCTGAGGATAGTGTGAAAGCCACCGTGCATGCGCACAGGCGCGCGTGTGCACAAGCACCCTGGCCAGCTCCAACAGGCGCCAAAGGAACACCAGCTACAAGGGGTGCACACCGCTGCTGCAAGAAACAGGAACCTCTGGCGTGCCTTATTAGAGCAGCTGTGGATCCAGAAAAAGAAAATGACACACAAAAACTGAACTGAGTAATAACGTTTCTTTTCTACTTTTTAAAATATTTATTTCTATTTTAGTTTTTTTATTTGTATTTTATTTTATTTTTATTTTTATTTCTTATTTTTAATTCTAATTTTAATTTTTACTTTTATTTTTTAAATTTTTTTAAAACTAACTCTTTAATTTGTTTCATATCATCTCTCCTTCTCATTCTTCCTCTTTAATTTTTGTTTGTTTGTCTGTCTAGTTTAGCCTCCCTTTCACACTAAATAAATAGAATATAACTACTATATAAATCTAATATTATACAATTCCACTTTCTTACTATATTTTGCATTCTTCCTTCTTTTTCTTTTATTATTATTAACATTCAATATAAATATTACCTACTGTCTTGCATAATCTCGACACTACTTGCTACTATTATTAATCTATCATCCCTCCCACAAAATCATATTTTTCCTCTTTAAAAACAACTCTTATCTACTCTGCTTATATTATAAAAGCCCTAATTTCTCTACATTTACATTAACACTGGCTCATTTGCTGCCGATAGTGGGATAGAGGGTGGGGGATATTTTTGAGGTTGTGGGCTTCCTGCTTGGGTTGTGTGTTTATGTTTTTAACCGGATCTCCACAAAAGAACTGAAGAAAAAGTGGACAGAGTGACTCTCAATCAACTAGCCAGACAGAAGATCCCACCAAAGAGCATCTGAAATATAACCAGACAGCATAAACAAATGACATAGAGGGTAACCCAAGAACACCAGGCTCAGGAGATCAAAGAGGCTGCACCACTGCAACCCCCAGATCTCCTATAAAGAATTTCATGCCACGAAGGTGAGGAGTCAAAGCAGACAAATCCAAGAAACAAAAACAAACAATAAGAATCCAACATGGTAAGATGCAGAAACAACCTCTCAATGAAAAGAAAATAGGAATCCCCAGAAAGAGAGGTAGATGAAACAGACATAGCCCAAATGTCAGACATGGAATTCAAAACAATGGTGGTGAAGAAGCTCAATATGCTCGAAAACCTCAAAAACAACTATTACAACCTCCAAAGAAGTTACCAACAACTCTAAGAAAATTACAGGGAACTTACAGAGAACTACACCAGCATAAAAAAGGACATAGAAACTATTAACAAGAACCATTAAAAAATGAAGAATACAATGACTGAACTGAAAAACACAGTAGAATCAATCAAAAGCAGGCTAAATGAAGAAGAGGATCAGATCAGTGATTTATAGAACAATGTAAAAAAAATTGACAGACAATACAACAAAATGAAAAAAGATTAAAAAATATGAAAAAGATGTAAGGGAATTACAGGATAGCATGAGAAAAAATAATGTAAGAATCATCAGAATAAAAGAGGGAGAAGAAGAGGAGTGAGGAATAGAAAACCTGACAGGAGAAATAGTGACAGAAAATTTTCTCAATCCGATGAGAGAAAAAGTTATGCAAGTCCAGGAAGCACAGAGAGTCTCAATGAAGAGGAACCAAAAAAACCCACTCCAAGGCACATCATAATTAAAATGGCAACATTCAAAGACAAAGAGAGAATCATAAAACAGGCAAGAGAAAAATAGCAAATAACATACAAGGAAGCTCTGATAAGGCTATTGACTGATTTCTCAACAGAAACACTACAAGCCAGAAGGGAATGGTTAAAAATACTTCAAGCTATGAACAACAAAGGCCTACAACCAAGAATACTCTACCCAGCAAGGCTGTCATTCAAAATAGAAGGTGAAATAAGGAGTTTCCCAGACAAAGGAAGACTAAAAGAATACATCTCCACCAAACCTGCATTGCAAAAGATGCTAAAGGGAATGTTTTAAGAAAAAGAAGAAAAAAAGAGGAGAAAAATATAGGTACAAAAGGAAATGAATAAATACATGTCAATAATAAACTTAAATGTAAATGGATTAAATGCTACAATTAAAAGACATAGGGTAACAGAATGGATACAAAAACAGGTCCCACATATTTGCTGTCTACAAGGAACACACCTCAACACAAAAGATTTACATAGACTGAAAGTAAAGGGATATAAAATAGTTTTCCAAGCAACCAGACATGAAAAAAAGCTGGGGTAGCAGTACTCATATCAGACAAAACATTTCAAAGCAAGGGCAATAAAAAGAGATAAAGAAGGATATTTCATAATACTTAAGGGGATAATCCATCAAGAAGATATAACACTGATAAACATATGTGCACCCAACATAAGAGCACCCAAATACATAAAGCAAATACTAGAAAACCACAAGAAGGATATTAACAACAACACACTCATAGTAGGGGACTTCAACACTCCATTATCAACAAAAGATCTTCAAAGCAAAGAAACATCAAGGATATGTAGGCGTTGAACAGCACACTAAACGACATGGACTTAACTGATATATATAGAACTTTTCACTCCAAAGAAGAAAAATATACATTCTTTTTAAATGCACATAGCACATTTTCAAAGATAGACCACATGATAGGACACAAAACAAGCCTCAACAAATTCAAGAAAATTGAAATAATATCAAGCATCTTTTCAGACCACAATGCCTTGAAACTAAAAATCAACCTCAGAGAAAAAAATCAAAGACGTCCAAACTCATGGAGAATGAAAAATATGCTATTAAATCGATCGGCAGCTGTCCGTCTTGAGAGACGATGGTGTAGCTTCTTAAGAGTCTATCTGCACTGCCGAGAATGGCTGTGCAGTCCGACTCGGGAGTGACATGGTATCTGTCTCGTCCCGTGTTAAATCGACATCTTGCGATGACACTGGAGTGTCCTCTCCAGTGAAGCTGAAGCTACAGAGCCTGGGCAGTGTGATATGGAGGGTCTGCTGTTGCCCATGCAGCAGACCCCCCCTCTCTTCGCAGCTGAAGGGTCCAAGGGAAAGACAGAGTCAATATAGCTTGGCTTCAGGTGCGCCGCAGGAGTTGCCGGTGTTGACTACAACGTCAAACCGCCTTAGGGACTCCGGCTCCGGATTTTCTGTCGGGGTTTACTCCCTTAGCCTTTCCCCTGAAGAGGTATGCCGGAAGGCAGCGGAGGTTTTTGGAATCAGAGTTTTCCTTCTCTGATGTGCCCTGACTGGAAGATCGAACCAGCGACACTTAGCTCGCAGGCCGATGCTCAATCCACTGAGCCAAACCAGCCATATTATTTAATATGCTATTAAATAATGAACGGGTTAACAATGACATCAAAGAAAAAATCAAGAAATTTCTGGAAACTAATGATAATGAATATACAACAGCCAAAACCGATGGGACACAACAAAAGCAGTCTTGAGAGGGAAGTTCATAGCAATACAGGCATATCTGAAAAGGATAGAAGAATCTCAAATAAAAAACATAACACTACAGCTACAAGAACTAGTACAACAACAAACAAAGCACAAGGCGAGAAGGAAGGAAATCATTAAGAACACTGCGAATTAAATGACATAGAGACTAAACAAACAATTAAAAAGATCAACAAAAGTAGGAGCTAGCTCTTTGAAAAAATAAACAAAATCAATAATCCTTTAGCCAGGCTCATCAAGAGAAAAACGGAGAGAACTCAAATAAACAAAATCAGAAATGAAAGAGGAGAAATTAAGACTGATATCATAGAAATACAAAGAACTGTAAGAAATCACTACAAACAACTGTATGGCAAGAAACTTGGCAACCTAGATGAAAGGGACTAATTTCTAGAAACATATAATCTTCCAAAACTGAACCAAGAAGAAGTAGAAAGTCTCAACAGACCAATAACAAAAAAGGAAATTGAAACAGTAATCAAAAATCTCCCTGCACACAAAAGCCCTGGACCGGATGAATTCACAGGCAAATTTTACAAAACATTTAGGGAAGAAATAATTCCTACCCTTCTCAAACTATTCCAAAAAATCCAAGGAGAGGGAAAAATCCCAAACACTTTCTATGAAGCCAGTATTACCCTCATTCCAAAACCAGGTCAAGACACAACAAAGAAAGAAAACTATAGGCCAATATCACTGATGAACATAGATGCTAAAATCCTCAACAAAATGTTGGCAAACAGGATCCAGCAATACATCAAAAAGATCATATACCACGATCAAATGGGATTCATCCCAGGGATGCAAGGATGGTTTAATATTCACAAATCAATAAATATAATATATCACCTAAACAAAATGAAAGACAAAAATCACATGATCATATCAATAGATGCAGAAAAAGCATTTGATAAAGTACAACACCCATTTATGATGAAAACACTCATCAAAATTGAATAGGGGAAGCATACCTTAACATCATTAAGACTATATATGAGAAACCTGAAGCCAACATCATACTCAATGGACAAAAACTAAAAGAATTCCCCCTAAATCAGAAACAAGACAAGGATGTCCAGTCTCTCCACTCCTATTCAACATAGTGTTGAAAGTCTTAGCCACAGCAATCAGACAAGAAAAAGAAATAAAAGGCATCCAAACTGGAAAGAAGTATTAAAAGTATCATTATATGCTGATGGCATGATAGCATACCTAGAAAACCCTATAAACTCCACTAAAAGACTACTCGATATAATAAGTGAATTTTGCGAAATCGCAGGGTACAAAATAAATATGCAGAGATCTAAGGCATTTCTGAACACAAACATTAAAATATTAGAGGCAGAGACAAAAAGTAATTACCACTTACTACAGCAACAAGAAAAATAAAGTACCTAGGAATAAATTTAACCAAAAATATAAAAGACCTCTACTCTAAAAATTATGTAATGTTGAAGAAAGAAATTAAGGAAGATACAAATAAATGGAAGCAAATACCATGTTCTTGGATGGGAAGAATCAACATCATCAAAATGACCATACTACCCAAAGCAATTAACAGATTCAATGCAATCCCTATTAAAATACCAATGACATATTTCACAGGCCTAGAACAAATACTTCAAAAATTCATAAGGAACCAAAAAAGACACCGAATAGCCAAAGCAATCTTGAGACAGAAGAACACAGAAGGAGAAATCACTATACCAGACATCAAACAATAATAAAAAGCCAATGTGATCAAAACAGTCTGGTACTGGCATAAGAACAGACACATAGCTCAATGGAACAGAATAGAGAGTCCAGAAATAAATCCAAGACTGTACGGTCTACTAATACTTGTTAAAGGAGGAAGGTACAGAAAATGGAGTAAGAAGAGCCTCTTTAACAAATGGTGCTGGGAGAACTGGATAGGGACCTGCAAAAAAAATGAAACTAGACCACCAACTTACACCACACATGAAAATAAACTCGAGATGAATCAAATACTTAAATGTAAGCCGTGACACCATAAAAGTCCTAGAGGAAAACGTAGGCAGGAAAATTTCGGATATCCCATGTAACAATATTTTCACAGATACATCTCCTAATGCAAGAGAAATAAAGGAAAAATAAACAAATGGGACTACATCAATCTAAAGAATTTCTGCTCAGCAAAAGAAAACATCAGCAAGATGAAAAGGGAACCAACCATATGGGAAAACATATTTGCCAATTATATCTCAGTCAGGAGACTGATCTCCAAAATATATAAAGAGCTTATATGACTCAGCATCAAGAAAACTGACAACTCAATTAAAAAATGAGCAAAGGAACTGAACAAACACTTCTGCAAAGAGGACATACCGTGGGTCAATATACACATGAAAAAATGCTCAACATCACTAGCCATCAGAGAGATGCAAATAAAAACCACAATGAGAAACCACTTTACACCAGTAAGAATGGCCATCATCAACAAATCAACAAACCACAAGTGCTGGTGAGGATGTGCAGAAATGGAAACACTCCTGCACTGTTGGTGGGAATGCAGACTGCTGCAGCCTCTATGGAAAACAATATGGAATTACCTCAAAAAACTAAAAATGAAACTGCCTTTTGAACCGGCAATTTCACTGCTAGGATTATACCCAAAAAATCTTAAAACCCTAATTCAATAGAACTTATGCACCCCTTGTTCATAGCAGCACTGTTTACAATAGCTAAGTGCTGGAAACAGCCTAAGTGCCCACCTGTAGATGTGTGGATCAAAAAACGGTGGTACATTTACAGAATGGAATACTATGCAGCAGAAAGAAAGAAGGAACTCCTGCCATTTGCGACAACATGGATGGAACTAGAGAGAATTATGCTTAGTGAAATAAGCAAGGCAAAGAAAGCAAAATACCATATGATATCACCTAATACAGGAGAGTAAGGAACAACGTAAACAAATGAACTAAATAGGACAAGGAGCGGAATAGCCGTCAATGGGGGGGCGCAGAAGAGGGATAAGGGAAGGGTTTAGTCAAGGAACGTGTATAAATGACTCACGGACATGAACAACGAGGAGGGATATGATTACGGGAGAAGGAGTCGGCTGGGTGGGGGGGGAGCAATGGGGGAAAAATGGGAGAACTCTAATTGAAAAACCAAAAAATGAAATTAAAAAGAAAAAAAAATCTGCCTTTGGATATTTTTGGAAGAATCCTTACAAGATTTATATCCATAACATTTTATTCAAAATATGTTAATACTGGGAAATTGTGCTATGCTATCAGGCTACATGAGTAACTCTCAAAGTGTTCACAATCTTAAACATTTCATATTTTGCATTCCCCAGTTATATCTCTTGTACCTACTTACTGCAGCTGTTTGGTGGGAACAGGTGGAAATATTGAGTAAGGACAAAGTTGAGGTTTTGGTGGAATGAGGGTCAAAGAATCTTAAGACACAAATTGTCAGTGCTTCCCTCTGAAAAGTTGATTGTAGTTCCTATAATGAACAAT
The DNA here is from genome assembly GCF_987537825.1 of Furipterus horrens. Classification (NCBI taxonomy): domain Eukaryota; kingdom Metazoa; phylum Chordata; class Mammalia; order Chiroptera; family Furipteridae; genus Furipterus; species Furipterus horrens. The sequence continues at coordinate 63,067,840 of NW_028327182.1, read as the reverse complement.
TAAGTTAAATGCCTGGGGAAGAGAATTTGTAGAAACAGTAAAGTCAGGCTAATATCAAAGAGTAGAGTAAGTTATGTGGAAACTAGAGTGTTTTAGAACTGAGTGTCCTTGCTGTATTGCTGGAAGGATGATTTTGATTCTCAGACCTTTGCCATACACACTAGAATTTATGGGCATTCAGTTAAACCAGTGATATAGAAGGTAGTGAGTGCTTCCTTATGATGTACGCAGGCATGAAAAATGGCAAGCAATTTGGTTAAAATAACACCTCTGGAGGACTGTCTAGAATTTTCTGAATTTTCCACCCTTATAAAACCCCATCCCCACCGAACCCCCACTGACATCAATCCTCATTTCATAGATGATGATGAAACTAAGGCAAAGAGGGCTTGCCTAAATTTTAAAAAACCCATAGCTACTGAGTGAAACTGTTCGAATCTGAAATCTTAGCTGGCTGATTTGGAACCTACACTCTACACTGCTCTACTTTTAAACTAATGTTCTAATTTCCATTGAGACTCTCTATATAATATGTTTTTCTTATTTAGACAACATCAGGATTTAATTAATTATTCTAAATATGTTGGTCTCTAAATTAATGTAAACAATAGTAAAAAATACTAAACAATATTATGAGTTCTCTGAAATTTGAGTCAACAAATCAATTTTCTCAAAAAAGAGGAGTTATATCTGGCAAAACAGGAAGACAAACCTTAACTCCACCGCTGACCAATAGCTTATTTCTTATCCCCTTTTAACATTTATGTATTACATATTACATCTAAAACATCTTTTTCTTTCTGTACCAAATTGTTATCTGTCCCCTCTTTTAAGTACCTTTTTCAATGTACATTTTTTTCATGAGCCTTATTTACATAACACCTTTTAAAACTAAATTATTTAGAAAATGGTTTAATAAACACATATCTGTGAATAATTGCAACCATTGATTTTAGAGAGAGAGGAAGGGAGGAGAGAGAAAAACATCAATGTGGTAGAGAAACATCAGTTGCTTCTATACATGCCTGTATAGGAATGGAACCTGCAACTCAGGTATGTGCCCTGACTGGGAATCAAACCTGCAACTTTTTGATATATGGAATGATGTTCTAACCAAATGAATCACCCAGTGAGACATGTATAGTTGATTTTTTTAAAAATTCATGTATACATGTATTGTTTATGACAATAAGATTTCCAATATGCTTTTTTCCCTTAATTGTTCTTTATGAAACAAGATAGATTTTTATACTATTAGCAGTATATTTTTTATCATAACTTTCAATAAATATTATATTCTTAATATTTTTAAATATAAATGTAAAGGAACTAATTACTAACCCAGGCATCTTCTTCATGACATTCCTTGCCTTGGATAAGTGCTTAACTATAAGAGATTTACAAGTTTTAACTTGATAGGAAATTAGTGCACTTATTTTTATGTTGTTATTTATTTTGTAGACAGGAGCTTGTACTATAAGCTTACTTGGGCTACTACTTATTTCTCTTTCTTGGATGGCATTTAAAACTCATAAAGAAAGGCAAAAAATGACAATTTTATTTTCACCTGTTTTCTTCCCATTTATTCCCATAACTATGTCTGTGGTAATGACTCTATAAAAATAATCATTTTCTATAAATTCAGTTCTACCACATAAAACTTAACTTTTTAATTTTTGCTTTGTTTCATTTTCTACTTTTCCTCCTTCAGAATGTATTGTAATTTTGAAGTAATTGTTTTGTTTTCTTTTTTAAACTGGGTTCTCTTGATATTGTCCTCATAATATACACAAGTATTTTTATGTGACCAAAACATTTCCCTTTGTTTTAATGTATCCTTTTATGTTACTTTACTATTTACATTAATTATAAATTTTGTAGAATAATTTAAAATCACTTTAAGAACACTCACATATTGTATTTTAAAGGCAGCCAAAATAGTGAAGTGTTGAGGGCTACAGAACACTGTACTTTACTTGAGTATATGTCTGGAATGTCATATGTATAGAATAGAATTATTCTGAGTGTAATGCAAAATACATGAATAAACATTACTCTTCAAATAGAAAAAAAACATTCTGTCATATCAACTAGTCTATAGAGTTCATAGATTCTTATGCCAGTAATCTTAGCTGGAAGGAGAACATTAAAGAGAAAATATTCAGGGATTCTGGACTATCAATTCAAGGTAATTTGTAAAGTGCTTATTTCAGGATAGAGAAAATGTGGTTGCACATTAAAAATTAATTAACAAATGACGGGGATAGTGTTTTAACTGACTATTAGAACTTAAGTGTTATATTTTAGGGCTCATAGATACATGTAAGTGCTTAGATTTTGGATATCTCCAAATACTTTTAGGGCAGAATGATTTTTAAATTAGTTAAGAGATGTATGGGGAAGAAACTATCTCCAAACTTTAAAAAGATACTTTGTTCATAACTAGAATTATAAAAGCCTATGATTTGCTTTCCTGTGTAAGGAGCCTTCTCTTTCAACTGACCTAGCCTAGTTAGTCTGGCATAAATAAGGGAAAATAACTGCAGGTTAGCCTTACTAAAATACTAGAGTGCTATACAGGACTACAGTAGTCCCTCTCTATATCACAGTTCACTTATCGCAGCCTCACTGTATTGCAGGATTTTTAAAAATATTATATTTAATTATTTATCGTGGATTTTTCACTATATCGCGGGATTTTGTGATACTGTGTATGTATGTTGTTAAAGTTACACAGGTTTAAGAATGTAGAATATATTTAAGAACATAACTAATGTTTATAAAAGTGTGGAAAAGGTTAATAAGGGAGTGGGAACAGTTTATAAGTATGTGGGAAGGGTTTATAAAGCCTTAAAATATATATAAATACTAAAATAAAAGTAAGGTTCCCACTTCGCAGATTTTTACCTATCAAGGGGGGGTCTAGAACGTAATACTCAAGATAAGCGGGGGAATACTGTATCTATATTCTGGCTTTCGCCATGATGTTTTCTCTCCCAAAGTCCATCTAATGTGGAATATCCAAGATACACAACGTAGCAACTTAGCCGTCAGTCTAAAATTCCAAACATTTTGGAATATTTTTTATTGAAATATATAGGAATACATTGATTTGAATCAAAATAGTTAAAATACCTCTAAGATTATACACAAATAGTAAATTAATTTAGGAAGCTATAAAAAGAGAATGTGTGTGGGGGCAGAGAGTCATTGAAGCCTAGAGATGCATGATCTAGTGTGCCTTTGTGTCTTGCTGCCTTTCAGCAAGGACAAAGAGAATATCCAAAGAGAAGCAGAGCAATTTTGCTCAGTCTCTTTACATTCTGGAATGATTAGAATATTAAACACTAGCATTCTTTGAAGGAAGAGAAGCCCAAAGACATGGAGAACATACTACTTTTAAATATCCATGCCTAGATAGCTTGACCTAATAGACTCCTTAAGGTTATTTCTTGGTTTTGAATGTCAATCATTAAAAGTCAGGACATAGATTTATAATGAAGGAGCCTTGACTTTTTCCTACAGGCAAACAAGCATTGTGACTAAATTTTTAGAGATACAGTTAGCTGTCAAATATATCGAAAGAGGGTAAATTCACAGAAACAATTACAATTAAATAGTAAGTGTAATTCCAATTATCTGCATACGGTTTTTCTATATTCAAACATTTTTTATTTAAGAATGATACAATAGAAAAGTATACAGGATTGCAAACTCAGTTAACTATTTCAAACTGAATACAATTAAAGATGTACCATCTCAGGTCAAGTAATGAAACATCACCAACACTCTAGAAATCTGCTTTTGATACCAGATTACTACTTTCCCTACCTGTCAAAGCCTCCACTATCCAGGCTTCTATCAATATAGATTGAAGTCATCTGTTTTCCAGATTCATATAAAAAGAATAATAAAATAGACAATCATTTGTGCTTGCATATTTGCATGCATGCCATTTTATGTAACAAGAGTTTATTTCCTTTCATTGCATTATAATCCCAGTTTGTAAATGTACCACTGACTATTCTGCTTTTGATGGACCTCTGAGTTGTTTCAATTTAGTGTTTGGCTGTTTTATACAGTTAATATTCCCAGGAAGAGAAGTGCCTTTTAGCTTACTTATATATGACTTGATTGTATGTTGAATTTATTATGAAATTACTCGATCATGTTATGCATATTCTCAGTATCATATGTTCACTATTACTGTTCTGAGTTGTAATATCAGTTTGCACACTCACTCTTAGTGATATGTTTTCCAATTGCAACATATTTGATATGGTCAATCTTTTTTTTTATTTTGATACATTTTTATGTAAACATACACAATACATGCATATTCCCTTTTTTTTCTAATCTGGTTCAGAGTAAATAGGGCAGCTGGTACACCTTTGTCACTAAATATTTCAGTGTGATTTCCTAAAACAAAGACATTCTTTTAATTTTGTATGATTATCTAAATGGGAAACTAAAATTGACACAATGTTATTACTTTTCTAAGAATAGGCCTATTTCACATAAATTTTCATATTTATTTATTTAAACTTTGTCACAATATTATGCCATTATTTTTTAAAAAATTGTAGAATCGGTAATGATGTTTAATTTTCTATTTGTAATGTTGGTTATTTGTGTTTTCTCTCATAAAACAGTAATTCCAGTTCTTTTTGATCCCCAGTTGCTGATACTCATCAAATAAAGAAAACAATACCTTATATTTTTAAATTTGCTGTGATTTTTATATAAATGATTTTAATTTATGGAATTTTTTCTAGTCAATTGAGTTCATTATTATTTTTTTCAATTTACTTTGAGTTAATTTGTTGTACTGTTCTTAACTTCTTGATTTTAATTAATTTATTCTGCATTTTTCTCAATCATATATGTTAAATGCTATAAGAATTTCTTTAAAACAAATATTACTTGTGTTTCAAGTTTTGAAATCTAACAAACTATTTAATTTGAAATATTTTTAATTTCAACATCTCTTAGTTGCTTCAGGGATTGTTAAAAAGCATAGAATAAAATTTTCTAACTGATAGGAACTTTTAAAAATTTTTTGAGTTATTTAATTTTAATTATATATCATTAAGAGTGTATATTCTGTACAACTTTAATGTGGGGAAAAATGGATAACCATTCAATTGATGATCTAGAACAAAAATTTTCAAGTATGACACTATTGACCTTTTGGATAGTACAATTCTTTGTTGTGGGAGGTGGTTCAGATTTTGATAATCTGCTTTGATGGGGGCAAATATTTCTAGTGCTTGAAGTGAAGACTCGTCGTCATCGGCAGCCATCCGTCTTGAGAGACGATGGTGTAGCTTCTTAAGAGTCTATCTGCACCTCCGAGAATGGTTGTACAGTCCGACTCGGGAGTGACACGGTATCTGTCTCCTCCCATGTTGAATCGACATCTTGCGATGATGCTGGAGTGTCCTCTCCAGTGAAGCTGAAGCTACAGAGCCTGGGCAGGGTGATATGGAGGGTCTGCTGTTGCCCATGCAGCAGACCCCCCCTCTCTTCGCAGCTGAAGGGTCCAAGGGAAAGACGGAGTCAATACAGCTTGGCTTCAGGTGCGCCGCAGGAGTTGCCGGTGTTGACTACAACGTCAAACCGCCTTAGGGACTCCGGCTCCGGATTTTCTGTCGGGGTTTACTCCCTTAGCCTTTCCCCTGAAGAGGTATGCCGCAAGGCAGCGGAGGTTTTTTGGAGTCAGAGTTTTCCTTCTCTGATGTGCCCTGACTGGAAGATCGAACCAGCGACACTTAGCTCGCAGGCCGACGCTCAATCCACTGAGCCAAACCAGCCAGGATAAAGTGAAGACTACTGATTAGAATATAGTCATTTCTTTTTCTTTCTTCCTTTCTTTTTTTTTCTTTTTCCTTTTTTTGGTAAATATTTCATGTAAGCTCAGAAAAACTTAAAAACATTCCCATTTTCATATTTATATGCTATTGCTAGCCCATATTTTGATAATATGTATACTTAAAATTTTTCATTTTGATTTTTAATTAAAATATTCAATGTTATTTTGTGAATACAAGTGGGGACTCCCAAATCCTGGAATTTATTTATAAAAATGATGCGAAACATCTATCAAAACTTTTTTCATTACTCAAAACAGTTTTGAACTCATTGATTTTAATGCCTTTTAGTGCTTCTGCCATTTTTTGTTTCACTTCTTCCACATCAACAAAACATTTCTCTTTGAAGACTTTTTCATCTGGGAGAACACAAAAAAGTTGCTTGGGGCAAGATCAGGTGAATAAGGAGGGTAGAGCACAGGGGTTAGGCCATTTTCAGTCAAAAAATGCTGAACTCAGTGCAGTTGGGCGGGTGTGCTCATAAACCACGCATCATGAAATGGCAAATGCATTGAAAGTCTTCAAAGAAAATTCACTGAAGCCAAATGCAGCCTCTCACAACAATGCCAACTAGTACACTAATAAAGATGGGTTCCTAGAACAGTAATCTAGTGGGGGAAGCCTGTCATACGAGGGTCCCACCCTCCAGCAGGTATTTCCTGTTTGGGGGGTTTTTCCTTGTATATTTACATGTTTATATTTTGCTCTCTTCCTTACTTTATATTTGAGGTTCCAAACTAGGTCATTAAAATTTTTTTTGTAGTTTTATTGTATGGTTCTGCTGGTGATGATTTCTCTTAGTTTTTGTTTATACAGATATATTTAAAGTACATTTTAAATGAATATAGAATTCTAGGTTGATAGCCTTTTTTGTTTTTATTAGTTTGGAACACTTGAAAATAATATTGCGTTATCTTCTGACTTTCTTTGATTTAGTTTAGAAATCATATCATGGTGTTACTATTTTCTCTTGGATATCATATGACTTAATTTTTATGGAAGCTTTTAAGATCATTATCATAATCCTTGCTTTTTAACAGTTTTACTACAATGTATTCTCTGTGCATATTTGTGTGTGTGTGTGTGTGTGTGTGTGTGTGTGTGTGTTTTCTGCTTGGAGATTGTAAGGCTTTTAAAATAATGTCTTAAAAACACTCATTAGTTTTAGAATTTTTCTATCACTTTTGAAATATACTCATTTTTTCTTGCAGGTAGTAGCTCCAATTATATGTACAATTAAACTTTTCTATTGTACATGTATTTATTATATTATTAATTGCACATACCCTGGCTGGTTGGCTCAGTGGATTGAGCGTCGGCCTGCGAGCTAAGTGTCACTGGTTCGATCTTCCAGTCAGGGCACATCAGAGAAGGAAAACTCTGACTCCAAAAAACCTCTGCTGCCTTGCGGCATACCTCTTCAGGGGAAAGGCTAAGGGAGTAAACCCCGACAGAAAATCCGGAGCCAGAGTCCCTAAGGCGGTTTGACGTTGTAGTCATCACCGGCAACTCCTGCGGCGCACCTGAAGCCAAGCTGTATTGACTCCGTCTTTCCCTTGGACCCTTCAGCTGCGAAGAGAGGGGGGGTCTGCTGCATGGGCAACAGCAGACCCTCCATATCACCCTGCCCAGGCTCTGTAGCTTCAGCTTCACTGGAGAGGACACTCCAGCGTCATCGCAAGATGTCGATTCAACACTGGAGGAGACAGATACCGTGTCACTCCCGAGTTGGACTGCACAACCATTCTCGGCGGTGCAGATAGACTCTTAAGAAGCTACACCATCGTCTCTCGAGACGGACGGCTGCCGACGACGACTAATTGCACATATTTTATTATTCCATTATATATTTTTAATTCGGTTCCTTTTTTATATATATTTTCTGAAGTTACAGTTGACCTACAATATTATATTAGATTCAGGTGTACACCTCAGTGTTTGAACATTATTCAACTTACTAATCAGCCCAATAGATCTCATACACATTTGACACTATACATAGTTATTAGAATATTATTGACTACATTCCTCATGCTGTACTTTACACCCTCATGATTATTCTGTAAAAACCAATTTGTACTTCATAATTCTTTCATCTTTTTTACCCATACACCATCCCATCCAGCAGCCATCAAAATGTTCTCTGCTTCTGTGAGTTTGTTTGTATTCTGCTTGTACATCCATTTTGTTCTTTAGATTCAGTTATTTTTTTATATAGTTTCTAGTTCTCTCTGAAAATTATTAATTAATTTTATTTCTTTAAACTATTAAACACGCTATTTTTAAATGGATGCATCTTTACTTGCTCTTTGTTGCCTTAAAAATTTGCCTTTGTCCTTTTGCATGGTAGAGTACATTGCTAATAAAAAATTGAAAAATATTTTGAGATATATGAAAATGCTTTATTTTCCTTTAAAATATTTTTTTTCTCTGCCACAATTCTTGGGATAAAGGCAATTCAATGTTATCTTATTTCAGCAATAGCAGGTCTCAATCATCATTAGAGCTGCTTTGCATCTTGTTCCCCTTACTTTTGTAGTAGAGATTCTTTGGAATCCCAGATTAAAATTTAGGCTGTTTTGTCAGATTGCCTTGGTTTTTCATGCATCTTGACCTTATGGATTTTCTCTCATAACACCAGATGACTGTTTTAACTCTGCCTGTCTTCTCAAATTCTCTACAATTATCCTCTAGTATCACCAGTTTCTCCTAGAGATTTAAAAATTTCCAAATGAGTTCAGTCATGTTGGATCTTGGAAGCTTCTTAAACTGTTCCTTCAGATTAAAAAAGATTACCCAACTTTTCTCACTTTTCTCAGTAGGAGAACTTCTCTCAATAGTCTATTCTGCCATATCCAAGAGCTAGATTTTATCCTCTAGAACCAAATATGAAATTGTAAATCATGAGGAATAGTCTCTTTCTATGTACTACAAAAACAGCTTTACTCTACCGTAACTAAGAGAATAAGATTACCATTTGCCAACAAAGAAAATAGCAACTCATATGAAGACATCTTTGCAGATACAAAATTCTCAAAGATACCCTTTCTTTTTTAAAAAAAAAAATATTTATTGTTTTTCTACTACAATTGTCCCACTTTTTCCCCCATTGTCCCCCCAATAAGAAAGATACCCTTTCTTAAGTGAGAACTGCAGCAGCTGTTTTTATTCTGCTTTGAAATCCAGCACAAGTGTGAAGGGTCCTAGATAACATAGAGCTTAGCTGCAACAAAAATCATAAGTGTTAAACACATAGGAGAATGGCCTAAACTCCAGTGATGCAAGTAAGCTGAAGAAAGCTTAACAGATTGTTCTCATTTTAATTCAATAATATTCGATGTGCTATAAATTCTTGACAATTGGTTTATGCCATTTCTAGGTCCTAAATTTATTATAATAAGTGAGAATTATGTTTTGATGTAATATTGAATATTAAAATGACAAGGTGAATATTCATTTGCCTTTCCAAGAACATAATAATATGTAACTCTTGAAAATAGTAGCTTCATTGACAAGGCAGCAGTTCAACATTAACCTGAGAATGAGCTTTCAGATATTAAATAAAGCAAATATATTTGAATTTTCTTATTTAAAAATACTTTGTTAAGCATATGCAGAGAAGAACAACCATAAGCAGTGTTCTTAAAGCAGACTACAGACATAGAAACTAACAATGAATCTACTGCTACAAGTTAAAGATACTTTCCTCCACAATACATGCAATTGTCACTTTACCAATTGCCCTCTAGTTATATTCTGTATGTGTGTATGTATGTGTTAAAGAAAGTACCAAACAGGTGAAAAAAAATTAAGAAAGGACAAACAAATAATATGCCTTTGCAATTGATATTTTGATATTTAGGGAGGCTCTTCTTAACTTTCAGATTGATTATATATGATTGATCCCTTTGAGGGATTTCCCAAACTTTTCTTAATTGAATAAAATCATTTTATACAATTATTCAAAATGATATTGTATTACCATTTAGAAAGAGGTTTTTTTAACTGTTACTTTCTATAAGAATATAACGCTGATACTTAAGCTATAAACAGCACCCAATGGCCCCTGCAATGTAGGGTAACTGGCCAGCCACTAAGAAGTTTCAAAAATTGCCACAACACAGGAAATTAACATATTTATCAGAAACTTGAGATGAAAAAATGGTATTCACGGGGAATTTTAACCCTATGCCATCTGGTCCTGAGGTAACTATTACATCTATTACTTACTCATTAAAGTAAATGAGTTGAATAATACAAACTTGTTTACCAGTCATGTAACAATCAGTTAACATTGAAGCATAACTTCCAGTTTCAGTACCACTAGGCAGCACAAACTCAAGACAACAATACTAAGTGATACCCAAACTTAATCTCAGTTAATAAATCTCAAAGCTATAGTGAGATTTAAATTATATGAATATTTGAGGTTAATTTTTAACACACAAATGCCACATAACAGTCATATTGAAGATTATTCTTATAATAAAAATTATAAAACAGAAATAAATGGCCAGTGGAGACCAAAAGCAGCATACATATTCCTGTACTCCACTAGTCATTCAACTACTGATGTCTTGCATATTTGCAAATAGCTTGCAAGAAACATGGATCCATTTGTGTTAGCAGGGCTGCAAGAGGCTAAGTTATCAGAATAGAAATGCCTATTCTTACAAAGAAGTTTAATAATTTGTTATTAGATAGGGTCTGAAATATAGACATAAATGGTTGTGGTAAAATAAAAACATTATTCTTATTATTTTAATGTGCTCCAAATATTCTGTAATAAAATTAATGCAAAAGTGTATTTTGATTTAGTATTGGACCTAAGAAAAACACTATAACAAAATGTTTAATATTTCATCAATATTTATATATTTAGACAATGACATATTATTTAGTAATCCTAAGTAACACTTGAAATAAAATGTGCGTTTTCAATTTAATTTTTTAGTTAGAACAAGTAACATCATCTGTTCATTATACACACTGGAGTTCAAATAAATCAATGAAATGCCAGGTTTAAAATTAAGGCTCTCTAAATGTTGAGTGGCTTCAGAAATAAGCTCAACTAAGAAGCCATGTTTACAGCATGATGCAATCCCTCAAGCATGTGCAGTACAGCGTGGTAGACAGCACATGCTTATGTGAAGGGTAGCACCACTCTCTCAGAGCATGCTCAGTAGAGCGACATAATCAACATATGTTTATCGAGGTAGCACAAAAGAACATGTTAATCAAAGGCTGATGCAACATTGCATCATACATGAAAGCAAAGGCCTTCTAACAGATAGTTGAGACAGCCAAGAAGAGTTGAGATAGCCGTGAGACACTCAACCCTGCTCTTGCTGACTCTGAAGCCCCTGTCAGACTCTACCTTGAAAGACACTGACCAGCTGCCTCCCAGACTGGACCTAATCTGGACTCTTGGGACTCGGGTTTGTTATCCCCCAATTTTCTTGTGTGATGTTGTACTGATTGTTTCTGCGTGATTATTGTGGTTATTGGGTTATTATAGATTTGGATTGAATCTGCATTAATGAAAGCTGAGTGAATAGCATAGTCACCTGTGTTAACTCACTGTTATTCCTTGGTGCCAGTGTTGCCTGTAGGTCTGGTGACCCTATATGCCACCCGATGACTCTGGAGGTTGGCTTATAGGAAAGACTATAAGATGGATACACATAAGGCTAAAGTATCACTCACAAAAAAAAATATTATTTAGTAAATACATATTTTTACCAAACATAGAATATAATGAAGAGCTTATGAAAAATTCCTCATTCAAATGAACACAAAACAGTTTTGAGTGCTTTTCTTCGATAGAAAAAAAATCCAGAAGCATCTTTAGCTGTTAAATTAAATAGAAAGCACACTGAAAAATACATCCTGAAAGGCCACATACCTTGTAAGCAATTTTCTTGAAGCTAAGCAATTAAATTTAAGATTCACATTGTAAACCTTACTTAGAAAGAGAAATGACTAAAATAAACCAGACAGTCAATTTCAACTCACTCCTTTATTATGACAGAAATTCCATGCTCTTCATGGTAAAAATATGTGTGTGTGTGTGTGTGTATATACCCAATGTTTCTCATTTTTATATGTATAACATTAAAATTAGTGACTGCAAATAAATATGAATTATATCAATACACTATGGGATGATGAAAAACTATGCCTGAGCAATTAAATAATTAAAATGGTTGTTTCTATAAAATATCACTAATATAATGCAGGTACTTAGTTTAATGACAATAGACTCTCTTCTTCCTTCTAATATATGAGGAAGATATCTGGTGAATGATGATAACTAAAAGTAATACCAGTTTTGAAATCCCATGCATGTCTGTGATCATAGATCTTATCACATTACAAATATAAACTATTTTAAAATTTTAATGATATTAAAATATTTAAAGGATTTAACTTTATAGTGTTGAAATAATCATTATTTTAGAATATCATAGAGCATTGATTGTTATTAACAGTATAAGATTTCCATGTATATTTGAGAAACAATTGTGATGTTTCTAGTTATATATAGGTTAAGGGCAAAGGTTAAGTGGTGTGCATGTTGAACTTAGTGATAAGTTTTGAATAGGAGAAGTATTTTCCTGTAGAAAGTACATCTCTAATAGCACTTTAAAGAGCACACTATAAAATATTAGATTGATTTTAATTTGGCTCAATCTCATGGTTATTGAATGTATTTGAAGATACAATGTAGACTTTAACTACCTAAAGAAAAATATCTGTGTTTTTTCAAGTGCAATTTGAATTATGTAAAAATAAATATGTGTTCAGAATTTCTGTAAATTCTGGATGCTATCTAATGGAAAAGACTTTAGAGGACATTTCAGAAAATATTTTAACATCACATGGAACTCTCCATATACTGTCTACATAGAAAAAATAATTGTTTAAAACCAAGCTATTATGTGTCAGATCAAGTAACCTTCTTAAAAAGGGAAATTGATCTTCAAATGGACACTTGGGGTGAGATGGTAATAACCAATCCATAAGGACCAGAGAAAGTAAATGCAGGATGATTTCATTTTGGAAAAATGAAGAAAGAAAGAAAATTTGAGATGAAGAATAGTTTAATACATCTTTTATATATATTTAATCAAGAGCAAAACTGAGTAAACTGTGAGAAAATAAAGACTTTTAAAATACAACATTTTAAAACTAAACTATTTTTTGTTTTATAACACTAACATTATTTTTACCTACTATAAATATTAGCCAGTAGAAAAAGGATTTTAATGGAAGTAGTAATATATAAAATGCTTGGTAGTTTTTTTATAACTTATGTAAAAATTAAATTTATACCTCATGTGATAACTAAATTTAAAATGATTACTGAGCACTTTTCAAGTTACAGTAAAATGCTTAATAATATTAAGCAAGTCATAATGCATTCAAATATCAAAACATAAAATGAGACAAGTAACAGCATCCACAGTAATGCAAATTAATACTTTTAGAACTTTTTATTACAATGAAAAGGTCTAAAAGCCCATGAGTGCTGTAAAATGTACTCTAAATTATATATTCTCTGTGCCTCATCAAAAGCTTCAGCAATTTTACTTATGGTGAGCATGTCACCAACACATTTCTGTCCCTCTATTACAGAGTAGAGAATGTGTTTAGACATGATTAAAACATGCCAAAAATGAACTCCCCAGTTTTTTGCTTTGGGAAAAGCAAAAGTTTCTGATTTCTGTTTTTAAATACTCAAAATAATTATCAAAAAGTCTCAATAGTCTTTGTGGATACCAAATTACCATAAAACTTTGATGTTTCGATGATTTAAGCATAAGTGAATCTCAACCATATGGGTTAAATTTTCTTTAAAATACACAAAGATGTAAAAATCAGGGGCAAAATCATTTTAAAGGTGCATTCAAAGCTTTGACTCAAAGTGTCTGAAAGCAGTTCAAGATGTCAAAAGAAGCCAACTTGCAGATAGAACAAAACATTCAAGGGGAATTTTGTTGTAGGAAAAGGAGGATTTGTGTTAATAGGATAGAATTTTAGAGATTCTTACATGCCTTGACGAAATTAGATAATCATGCAAAGGTATCATGGAAATAAATAGACATCATGCAAAAGAATGTATGTCTTGCTATAAAAAGGCCATTTTTAATTCACCATTTTGAAATCGTTAGAAAGTTGTTAATTATGCTATAACTGGAATCTTCCAACTAACTACATTTCAGGTCACTTTACAGATACCTCCTCTTGAGAAGCCTAAAATATGAACAAGAAAGGGAAACTTGTTCTACCTTTGGGAAAAGAATAAAGCCCACTTATCCCTTTGACCCTCTTTTTATTATAACTTCATTGAAATGTAACTAACAAACCATACAAGTTTACCAATTTGTGTACAATTACAATTCAATGGTTTTTAGTATATTCACAACACTGTGCAACCATCACCACAATTAATTTTAGAATATTTTCATCATATCCAAAATAACACCCCTTCTCATTAGCAGTTATTTCACATTTGTACCAATAATTCCCATTCTAGCCCTAGACGACTACTAATCTACTTCTTGTCATTATGGATTTTTCTATTCCTGACATTTCAAAGAAATAAAACCATACTATACATTATTGTTTTTTGTTTAATTATTTGTATTGTTGTTCAATTATAGTTGCCCTAATTTTTCCCCCTTGCTCTCCCCTGCTCCCCCATCCTCCCACTCCCATTTCCATAGTCAATCCTCACCCTGTTGTTCATGTCCATGGGTCCTTTATACTTTTTCCTTGATTAGATTCTTCCCCTTATTTCTCCCATTATCCCCCTCCCAGATTCCCTCTGGTCACTGTCAGTTTGTTTCTTATTTCCATGTTCTGGTTCTGTTTTTCTCTTTTGTTTGTTTTTGTTCATTAGGTTCTGCTTATAGGTGAGATCATATGGTATTTGTCTTTCACTGCTGGCTTATTTCACTTAGCGCAATATGCTCCAGTTCCACCCATACTGTTCTTTTGTTCTGCTATGTCAAATTCCTGTGTAAATGTAACAACATTCTTTGATCCATTTATTTATTGATGGGCACTTAGGCTGTGCATAATACTTAGCTATTGTAAATAATGATACTATGAACATTGGAGTGCATAGGTTCTTTTGAACTGCTGTTTCAGGATTCTTTGGGTATAACCACAGCAGTAGGATCACCAGATCAAAAGGCAGTTCCATTTTTAGTTTTCTAGAGAAATCCCATACCATTTTTTTACAGTGGCTGCACCAGTCTGCATTTCTACTAACAGTACAATAGGGTTCCCTTTCCTTCACATCCTCACCAGGATTTGTTGTTCATTGATTTGTTAATGATGGCCATTCTGACTGCTGTAAGGTGTTATCTCATAGTAGTTTTTATTTGCATCTCTCTAGTGGCTAGTGATGTTGAGAATCCTTTCATATGCCTATAGGGTCTCTGTATGTTCTCCTTGGAAAAGTGTCTATCCAGGTCCTTTGCCCATTTTTTAATTGGATTGTTTGTCTTCCTGGTGTTGAGTTGTATAAGTTCTTTATGTATTTTGGAGATCAAAACCTTGTCTGAGGTATCATTGGCAAATATGTTTTCCCATATGGTTGGCTCCCTTTTTATTTTGTTGTTGTTTTCTTTAGCTGTACAGAAGCTTTTTTAAATTTGATGTTGTCCCCTTTGTTTTTTCTTTCCTTTATGTCCCTTGCTCTAGGAGATATATTGGTAAAAATATTGCTGCATGAGATATCTGAAATTTTACTACTTCTATTTTCCCCTAGAACTTTCATGGTGTCACAACTAAAGAACCATACCTAATTTTTGGTGACTGACTTATTTCACTAATATTCTAAAGGTCTTTCCAGGCTCTAGCATGTACCAATACTTTATTTCCCCAAATTTCCAAACCATGCATTACTTTATGGATATACCATTATTAATTTATCCATTCATCTATTAATGAACATTTGGGTCAATTTCTACATTTAAAAAAATATATGCTTTAATGATTATGCTGTTACAGTTGTTCCAGTTTCTTTTCCCTTTGTCTTCCTCCACCCCCTTAGTCCACGCCCATTGATTGTGCATATAGTTCTTCTCAATGCCTTCCTATCTGCTCCACTCACTCCTACTATGCTTCTTAATTCCTGTACCATCTCCCTCCCTTTCACCCCTTCCCCCTCCCTGCTGACTTCCTCCTAATATTATCCCCATACCTATAATTCTTTTTCCACTCTCGTGGCCTACTTAGTTTGCCCTTGTTTCAATTCCCTAGCTTCTGTTGTTGGCTGTTGTGATACAGTTTTCATTTTAATGTTCATAGTTTTGATCCTCTTTCTCCTAAACAAGTCCCTTTAACAGTTCATAGAACAGTGGTTTAGATCTGATGAACTCCTGCAGTTTTATTTTGTCCTGGAAGCACTTTCTCTGCCCTTCTATTCAGAATGACAGCTTCACTGGATAGAGTAATCATGGTTGTAGGGTTTTGCTTTCCATTACTTTGAATATTTCTTCCCAGTCCCCTCTTGCCTACAGTTTCTTTTGAGAAATCAGCTGATAGTCTTATTGGGAGCCCTTTGTATGTAATTTTCTTCTTCTCTCTTGCTGCTTTTAAGATTATCTCTTTATCCTTAATTTTTGACATTTTGATTATAATGTGTCTTGATATAGTTCTCCCTGGGTCCATTTTTTTTTTTTTTTTTTTGGAACTATCTGTGCATCCTGGACCTGTAATTCTATTCCTTTCCCCAAGTTAGGAAAGTTCTGCTTCATTATTTTTACACATAATTTTTAAATATCTAGTTCTTCTTCACCTTCTGGCAATCCTATGATTCAGATGTTGGCCCGCTTATAGCTGTCCCATAGGTTTCTGAGCCTCTCTTCATTTTCCTAACATTTTGTTTCCTCTTTCTACACCGGTGGACTGCTTGTTCCTTCCCTATGTTCTGATTTGTTTATTTGATCCCTGGTTTTCCTTCCCTCACTTGTTTTGTATGTGTTTTTGTTCATTTCAGCAAGACTAGCCTTCATTCCTTCCCAGTCTTGTTTAAGATCTGCTGTTAGGTCTGTAAGCATTCTTATAACCAGAGGTCTGGACTAAGCCTCAGAAAAATTATATATCTACTGGTCCAATAGATCATATATTTGCTGTCTGGTCAGCTGCATTACTGGGATATCTATCATGATCCCTACCATCCTGATTGTGTTTACCTTTGTTTCCTGGGTGTGGCTGTCACACTTCCTATGCTATAGGGGGCAGAGCTCCATGTACTCATCACTAACAGGCGACCCTTCTCACCACACTGTGGTGTTTTGTGTGGGGCCAGGGATCCAACATGGACTCCTGCCATTCACTCTCCGCTGAGACTGAGAGCCTTCTCCTCCATCCCCATACCCTCCAGCCCTCACAGTCCAAAGCGATGGGGGTCTGCCTTCCCTGGCATTGGAATCATGAGCTGATGGGTTTGGTCTGCAGCCAGGGGTGCTCCCCAGGTGCTTCTTGCCTCCCCTTAAATTTAAATATGGGTGTCTGTGCTTACCACCATCCCACTGCCTTCACTGCAGCTGTCGCCGCCAGCACAACTTGACCTCTCCACCCCAGCTTCACCCCTCCTACCCATCAGGATGAGCACCACTTATTTATAACTACATGTGTTGTACTTCCATGTAGCTTTATGTTCTGAAATGTCTGGTTATTTCTGATTTTGCGGTAGTTGTAGTCCTTCTTAGTTGTGGAGGGAGATGGAATGTGTTAATCTAGGCCTCCATCTTGGCCAGAAGTCACTCAATTTTAACTTTTTGGTTGCTATGAATGATGCCCACATTTTTGTATGGATTTAGGTTTACATTTGTTTTGGGTAAGCAAAATGTATAAATCTTGGGATTACTCTATACTTACAGTTTTTGAAGAACTATCAGACTTTTTTCTACAACAGCTACACACTGTTACACATTTCCACAAACAGTGTGGGAGAAATCTATTTTTTTAGTTTCTCACCAATACTGTATACTGTCTGTCTTTTTATTTCTAGCCAACCTAATGCTTATAATGTGGTATCTCATTGTGGTTTTTAATTACATTTCCCTGCTGTCTACAAGATAGACTGTCTCTGTGCTCTAAGTATGTATGTTCTAGAGTAGTGAGATAGATGATATGGACCAATAGGTAATAAATAATTTTAGACAATCAGAAGGACAATAAAATAACATACAAAATAGGTTAGTGTCATATATAGCGACCATAACTGAAGGCTATTTTTAGATATTATCAGGGCGCTTCCTGGTTAGGTTATGATGAGTTGAGCAACTTAAGTAAAAATGAAAAAAAAAAAAAAAAAAAAAGACTTGTGAAGAACTTAGAAGAGATATTATTTCAAAGAGAAAAACTAGCAAGTGCAAAATCCCTGAGGCAGAAAGGAGATTGGGACTTTCTAGGAACCTCTAGCAGCCTAAAATAACATAGTCATAGGGAGTAAAGACAGGAGATGTATGATGCATGGTTAAATGGGTAAATTAAATAATTTAATATACAAGTAAATGATAAATTCACCTAAAATGTTTTGAAAAGTGCCTAATACATATCAAGTGCTAAATGAATTCTGGTTATTATTGTTACTATTTGACTATTGATAAGTCTGTTAGAAAGTGCAAATATACTAAAATAGCAATAGAATTTCTGTGGAGAAAAACATTTTTCAAATTTATTATTATTTTTAAATTATGTATTATTGCCGTCAGGTGGCATAATAGAAAGAGCAGAAGGCTTGGAGACGCTGAGTTAAATCTCAAGTCCACCATTCTTATAGCAAATACTCAGGAAGTCAGGTTGAGGAGAAAGTTTGAAATCTGACCTGGCTCCATTTTATTTCAACTTAGCCATGTAGCGGATTCTCCTTTCTCTCTACCAATAAGATTCCAAATGTGCAGGGCACAACTTTGTTCTGTGCACCCTCCATCATCCAGAGTTTATGAGAAAGCTGTCCACACTATGAGGCTCAGGTAAATGTTGAATATAGCTTTGTGGTGCATTTGAGTAGAACTCTTCTTCTGAAAGATAATGATTGGCTGGTATGCTGGCTGCTATTAATAGTCCATCCCTAGAGCATAATTATAAGGAAAGACATATGGTAGATGTCTGCCCTGCACAGGCAAACATCAGTTTCTCATTTGAATTCCATCTAGGTGTTTCCAGGTACTTACTTGGTACTTAGAATGACTCTTTGCCTTGGTGGCAGATATTCTTTGTCAGGACTTGGCTCCCCCTCTTATTGTGTCACTCTCTCTTCCTGTTACCCACATCAGCCTATGGAACAGAGGAACATGTATGTGTACATCTAAATTTTTCTGACTTATACTAAGACATAGAATTATGAACTTAAAAGGAAAGTGTACTGGTGCCTTTCTCTTGTTCTACCTGCCTTGGCAATCCTTAGGGGTCAGTTGATGAAGGTAGTGTTAGGAAGGACACCACAGTGGTTATTACCTTTTATTTCCTTCAGCTATGAATTGACAATAATAATCTACTTCAAAGAGCTATCTATGCTCATCAAATGAACACAATGTAACCTATTCTATTATGCCAATTTGATGTCTAAACCTCTGTCATTTCTTTAAGATAATTAATGTACAGTTTACCCATATTCTATATTTTTATTTATATTTTGATTTTATATACAGGGCTGCCAAAATTCACTATTAGGATAACATCACTTCTCCTCCTAAATACCCTTGTTACTGATCGATCATTCTGGGTGGTTTCTGAGCCTCCCTGTCCTGCCCTTCCTCTCTTCCAGACACACCAGCTTCTTTGTTGCCTATCAAGCATCAACTCACTTCAGTGCTTTGCACTTGCTGTTCCCTCTGCAAGAAATTTGTTTCAACTTTTGACTTTATGGTTTGCTCTCTCATTTCCTATGTCTCCACATGTGACTTTGGCATTACCTATACCTGCTAGAAGTTTTCTTTTTCCTAATAACACTTAATACCATCTGACAGAATATAGGTCTGTTTCTCTCAGCTATAGTGAAAGATCATGAAGGTAAAAAGTGTTTTTTCTTACTATCTGTATCTGCCCATTCCCACTTTAAAAAGACAAATCTAGACAATAAATATTGGTTTAGAATGTTAAAATTAGGTGTTTATTTTGGATAAAACATCATATTAAATATGTCATTTTAAAAACACATGAGACCATGTAATTTCAGTTTCTTATAATGCTTTCAATACCCTTTAGCCTTTACATCCTCTACCCAAATGAGGACTTTGTGTTTTCAATGACTTCTTTAGAGTCAGTGCTTCCTACCTACTATATAATCAGAATTCTCTGTTCACTCTTCTCTATATTTTAATCTTCAGAGAACCAATTTTGGAGGGGAGTGATTGCAGAATACAAACTGGCCAAAAATCCTGGCATTATATATAATAATATTTTCCCTTGGAAATTAAGAGTATTACAAGGTCACAAAAAAAGTATTTCCAGTTAGTATGAGCTCTATCACTTTGCTCTCTATTGAGAGAAAAACAAATATATTGATAAATATGTCTCCAAAATAATAGATTAGAAAAAAACCCCTCTGCATTATACATGAGCAAAAGAGAAGTAGACAGTGGGTTTTAGTTTTGTTACAATTTCTGCCCCAAATGCATAATAAAAGGAATACAGTGACATTCTTAGGTTAGTCCCATAAATCCAGAATAATGGCAACTTCCATGTTCAGCTCAGGTGATTAGATGATAAACAAAAATACCCACTTTGAGAAAGAGTACTGAAAATATAATCAGTTTATTTCAACTCTAATTGGCTCTACATTTGATAGGAAACAAAAGTCATAGAGAACCCATATTTTTTAAAATTGTTCTATTTTACTGTTTTCATTTTAAGAAATGTAATTTTATTTAGAGAATGACAGCTGGTCAAATTTATGCTTAAGACATTTATCCACACTTAACCAGAGAGGCTGCAGAAGCTACTACACCAGTTAGCTATTCTAAACCATTTTATGTTAAATATGAACATTTTCCCAATACTACTCAAGTCACAACCCATTTATCACCCTCCTTAGAACTGCACAGGCTTGTTATAAATAGTTTAAAAACTTGTAATATACTACAGAGTTTATTAAGATGAGAGGTACTTTGATTAATGCTCAAAATGGTATGGCCGGAGGTAAAGCAAGTATTATTAAATATGAATTTAATCTTTATCAACAAAAATTGAATATTTTTTTCTCAATTAAAAAGCTAGTCCAATAAACTATCTCATTCTATAAAGACAGATCACTTCCAAATCACAGTGAAACCTGAATAATTTACCAATTTCTTCTACTATGTGCCTTAAAGATACCTCACTAAAAACTGGTATCAGACACAACAAAATGACATTTGCAGAATGTAATATTGTAGTGACAGTACAGAGATTGATTGTTACAAACTCTTTGAGTATTAAATAGTTACACCCTAATTATACAGAACATTGGTCCAATAACAAAATAGCAAACAGCAGTTAGAAATTTATCTCATTCAATGTTCAGAGATACATTAACCATTCTTTCCATTATTTTCTGCAGATAAGTCCCCTTTTTATATTGAAATCTGTTGGAAGTTAAATTCAGGTATTCTTCCAAGCTACTGTGTGAAGAGGATGCTGAAGGCCATCACTATACAGCATACTGCAACATAAGGACTCTTCCATTCACCAATTCTGGCACATTTCCAAAATATACCCAACAATCTGTAGTATATTTTTAAATACACATTTTCTTCAGTATATTAAATTTCAGGTCACTTCTGATATTCATCTTTTTATTTAATAAGATTACAGTTTTATTACTGTCCAGGAGGTTGGGTGCCAAGGATCAGATATAAGCACAGGTACATATAAGCAGCAAGATTACAGTCAACAGACTCTGAAAATTGAAAACGGCAGACAAAGAACACAGAAGTAAGTGAAGCGGCATACTGGGTTCTTACACTGAAAGACAACATCATAAAGCTAATCTGTAAATTTAAAGTGAACCATAGTGAGGCCGGCGAAGCCCCAGCCACATCAGCCTTCCAGACCCAGGATCTAGAGAACCCATATTTGATTTGTCACTTCTTAACTTGACATCTCATTTCATTGGGATGAGAATTCCCAAACACAGGCATCCCAGAAAATGGACTCATCTTCATTAAATGAAAAAAAAAAATAACAATGACAATAAAAAATAAATAAATAAATAAAAGCAAAACTAAAAGTATAGACAGAAACAGTCTTCACTTGCTTAACAATAATTTTGTTGAATATTTCTAATCATTGATTTGTTTGATCAGCAGAGTTCTAGCAGAATCAGCACATCCTTTGCAAGGTTAAATCCTTGCTAATCCCAAAATGGTCCTTGTTGGTGCAGAGATATCAGCATCACCTGGAGTTCCCAGAAGTGAAAAATCTTACCCTACCCAAGACCTGAAGGATAAGAAACTGCAATTTTAATAAGATCTCCTGGTAATTTTTATGCATATTAGCATTTGAGAAGGGCTGGGTTAAACTCCATGTATTATTCAAATGCATTCAGGAAAAAGGCAGATAATATAAAGAGTACAGTTCAAGAAAAAATCGTGGGTTAGGCTGAGGCAAATGACATTGAAAGCTTGATTCTGTAAAGGTTTCAATTAATGTAAGGAAAAAATAATGCATTGTGCAGGGAAATAAAGAAAAAACTCTGGCCATATTTTCCAACCCTTGGTTGAAACATTATTTATTATAAGTTAAATCAGAATGCATTTTAATTAGATGAACACCAAAATGAAGCCAACCTTAATGAACTAATATAGAACTAAAGGTAAGGCTATTTGGGAGCAGAGGGTATTTTAAGACAGAAGTGTTGGAATTTAAAAGGAGGACAACATTTCTCCAGAATTAATAAGGGAGAAGAATATAAGAAGTAAAAATGAAAATTTGCTACTTTTCTTTCTAATCCAAGAAACCAGATTTCCTTGAAGAGAATAAGGACTGTGTCCAAGATTATGTTGTTAAGAAAGTGGTGTAATTGAGAGAATCTGCATTAACTGCATAATTTCACAACTCAAGCATCCCTAGTGCTGGAATAAAGGGCAGTCCTGGACAATTTACCTTTATTAGGTTAATATGTCAGTGTTAACTTACTAAATTTATATCACATATACATGAATATTTTTGCCTTTGATCGAGTTAATCTGTCTATAGTATCCTCATAACTATCCTTTTATAGTCTTTATTGCTGACCTATGAAAGGTTAAACATAGACTTGCATTTATATGAATTATAGATAAGTAGGGCATTTTATTCTTTCTTCATGAAAGTTAACTTTTCCTTGTGCCATTTTTCTGATATCATCAATATTAATAATTTTATGTGCATATTGATTTTGTTTTAAATCCAGTTTGCATAGATAGCTCCAGGTCTCTTTTTTAGAGCCCATGTTCATTTTCGTCTGATTAATCTAAAAGCCATCTATAATAATATAATTTAATCAAGAGTATTTTATAGGTGATATTCTGCTTCATTCTTTATACACCATATTTTCCCAACATTCTGGTAAACACTTTAATTTTCCTATATGTGTTGGCTTCTGAATATAAAATTTCTTCTAGCTACTCTATTGTTTATTTGGTCTTGTGAAAGTTAGTCTCTTTTTAGTCTGCCTCTTCCTTAAATTGATATTCTTAGACCAACTCATTAAAAACTAATTTTAAAAGTATAAGAATGCTTTGCCTGATTTTGACATTTTTCTTATGGTTTTATAGTTTTACATTTTAAAGATTATAATCCACTTTGAATTAAATTTTGTGTTAGGTGTAAGTTTTTTTTGAGATTTATCTTTCTGCTATGGATGTTCAATTGCTCTAGCAACATTTACTAAAACGAATATTTTTGTTCTATTGGATTGCATTTGCTCTTTTGCTAAAATGAAATAGAATAAAATTTGTGTGGGCTTATTTTTGAGTTATTTGTTTTGTTTCATTGATTTGCATATAAATATGCCTCCACCAATACTACATTATCATGATTTCTATAGCTGTAAGGCCAACCTTAATGTCAGAATGCTTTCTCCCAATTTAAACTTCTTTGTCAAGATGCCTATAACTATTCTGTGGCCTGTGCCTTTTCATATAAATTTTAAAATAAATGACTACTTCCATGAAAAACCTTGCAGATATTTTTATAGGAATTGCATTAAATCTATAAATTAATTTGTGAAAATTAACATCTTTACTATTTTGATTCTTCCAATTCATCAATATGGTATATCTCTTCTTTTATTTAGATAGTTTTACTTTATTTTATTAGTATTTGATAATTTTAGCATACAATTTCTGTAAATATTTGTTAAATATATGAGGTATGTCCAGAAAAAGTCCATCCATTGTTAATATAATGACAATGGTTTGCTTGACATCGATGTAACCTAGCAACCCAGGAGAGTGGGTTGGAATGCACATGCATGAAAAATAACCACTTCATTTAACTAATCAGTGGGTTGGTAAACACTGTTGAGTAAGCATGTGTACTCTGTAGTGTCACATTCAAAACAACTGAGTGAGTAGAGCAATGAATATGTATCAAATTTTCTGTTAAGTTTGAACATTCCCTTGTGGAAACTATTTAGGTGATTCAGAAGGCTTTTGAGGATGATGCAATGTGAAGAGCAAATAAAAGTATGGCACAAATACTTGAAAGATGGTCAAGAATCTGTTGAATGTGATCCATGTTCTAGAAGGCCTGCAACAAGCAGAACACCTGAGAAAGTTAAATGTGTTCGGGCTGCAATCAACAAAGATCAGGAACTGACATTGCGAGAGCTAGAAGCTGATCTGGGAATTCCAAAAACTCCTGTGTCTGAGATTTTGACGCAGGATCTTGGCATGAAACATGTCATGGCAAAATTCATTCCATGGCTTCTCCTACCAGAGAAGAAAAACCATTGTGTTCAGTTGCTAATCACTTGATTCAAACCACTACTGCTGAACACAAAGTAGGTTTCAATGTGCCTACTTTGAAGGGGACTGAAGCATCATTGTTGTATGTACAATGTTTCCTGTATCTTGTATCATCTTCAATAAATGTCTTTATTTTTCATATGTGTGGCTGGATACTTTCTGGACAGACTTTTGTATATTTAGTTCATTTTCTTTGGAGTGACTTTAAATAGTGTTGTTTTTTAATTTGATTTCTTCATGTTCATTGTTAGTATATAGAAATAGATATAACTTCTGTTTGTTGGTTTTCTATCATACAGCCTTGATAAAAGAGTTGTTTCTTCTTTTTTCCTTTGGTGACATTGTTGAAATCTTCTATATAGACAACCATGTATGTTCTGATAGGAATATTTTCTCTCTTCCCATTCAATCTATGTTTCTTTTATTTTCTTGCCTAATTTGAGCGGCTAGAATTTTCAGTGTTATGTTAAATGAAGGTGGTGAAACAGAAAGAAAAACAACTAATTTTAACTTTTTGAAGAAATCATATTAAATTTATTGGAGTAACATTGTTTAATAAAATTATATAAATTTCAATTGTAAAATTTTATAATAGATCTGTATAGTCTATTATGTGTTTTCTGTCACTATGTATTTGACCCTCTTTACACTTTTGTCTACCCCACACTCCATCTCCTCTAGTTACATTGATTCTGTTGTCTGTATCTCCAAGTTTGTGTTTTGTTTGTTTGCATGTTTGTTTTGTTTGTTCACTTATTTCTTTTTATTTTATAACCCACATATGAGTGAAATACAGTTTTTGGTCTTTTCTGTCTGACTTATTCCATTAAGCATAATGCTTTCAAGATCCATCCATGTTGACATAAAAGACAATATGTCATCTTTTTTGTGGCTGAGTATATTTCACTCTATATTCAAGTAACCCCCATGTAACACGGTTGTTAGGTTCCTAACAAATGTGGTGTTATACAAACCTGTGTTATATGAAACAAAGAACTAGTACAAAAAGGGAGGTTAGTTTCCAAAAATTAAAAAAACATACTTTTATGTTTTTATAATTAAGATAAATATCTTTATTAATAAGGGCAATTTTTATCAAAAGTATTACCTATTAATATGAATTAAGTAATGTTTTCTTTGTCATCACTACTAAGCTCCATTAACCGAATGTGTTTTCTTTTTGACAAGATATCCTCATCCCCTAAACTTTCTTCAGCATTGTCTTGATTTCTATGCTCTATTTTTTGCAAAACATCTGTTATTTTAGATTAATTGCTTTTAGCTGAGAGATCTTTATAAATTTCATTATACAGTGGTACGCACTTCTGAAGTTCTCTCTTAAACTTTGTACTCCTTTCAGTGCAAGAATCTTCATTTAAGAAATATGACTCTAACTGTTTGGCTAAGTCTAAGCCTTTATGCTTTTTAGAGTAACTGTTTAACTTCTTCATTTTCATAAGTGCTATCATCCCATAAGTTATATTGGCACATTCCAAATGTCATTTCCACCAAAATTGCTTCAACAGTTTCTTCTTTTACCAGCAATTCTTGGATATCTTCTACAGTCATATTGTGTTAGAGTGAAATAATGTTATAGAAATGCTGTGTTATATAGGGGATACCTGTATATATATCTTCTTTATCCAGTCATTTGCCGAAGGACCTTTAGGTTGTTTCTATGTCTTGACCACCATGAATACCCATATTGCTCTACTACAGTTTCTCATCCTCAGCAATATTAACATCTGACACTGGATAATTCTTTGGTGTGAGAACTATATTGTGCATTGTAAGATGCTTCACAGTATCTTTGCACACTTCCTACTAGACAACAGTAGAATCCAAGTCATAACAATCGAATAGTATCAAAGTATTGCCAAGTGTTCTGTCAGTCACAAGATCACTCATAGTTAAGAACCATGGCTCTACTGAAACTTGTCTTCCTTAAAGTCAACAACAGTCCAGTTTTAGTTTGTTTTTCTTTATTGCTGGTAGCTGAAAGCTGCTGGAATCTTCCTTCTCACTAAGTTCTTTCTAACATTATTTTCACTTTTGGCATTTTCCTCTTTCTTTGCCTTACCTCTCAGAGTGTGCATCTGAATTCTTAATTCTTCTCACCCTGTGGTACCATTGCATCATAACAATTGCTCTCATGGGTTCCATTCCTCTTTCACATTTGGATGAATGTTGTGACTGTCTTCAGTGCCAGGCCTTTAGTATATTGACTCTTGGCTGCCCTGTCAGCTTAAATGTTTAGTTTGTTCACTGAACATTCTTACCTTCTTCAACACCAAATTCATCATGTATCTCCTTTGTTACTTTATGTCCTCATTACCCACCAAGTCTCATTCTCATCTCAAATTAAATTTATTACCAAACTCTGTTTATCACAAATATATAAATATATATATACATATGTATGTGTGTGTGTATATATATATATATATATATATATATATATATATATATATATCCTGAATTCAGTCTATCTCCATAAGAATTTCCTAAAGCCAGAGGAATTCTGTGGTTTCCCCATCTTTTGTCTGCACTGTTTTACAACATTCAAAAATGTTTGGTTGCCTACTATACATCCCAGATATTGGTCCACTGTTTGCATTGCTGGCAAATTTACTTCCCTAATAAATAAATTGGAATGTGCTATTTCATTTATTACAAGATCTCTGCTGTCATGAACTGCCTTCTGAATATAATTGAAACACTATAATATGATTACTGTTTAAAAACCTTTATGATCTGAACCAACATATCTCTCTAAAATTATCTTTCTGGTAATCATCATGCTCTACGTAGCCATATCCTTGTATGACTGCACTGGACATTTTGTTCTTTCCCCCTACTAAATATCCTGCCCCACTTTTTGGCTGATAATCTATTACTGATTCTTTATGAAGGTTAACCACCACTCCTCTCAAAAGGGGACTCCAAGTCACAAAGGCAGAATTAGGCACTGTAATACTATTATAATTTATCGCAATGTACTGTAAGTATTCTTTTAGAGGTTCATTTTCCTCTAATGAGCTATCAGGTCATATGATGGGAATTACATCCTGTTGATGCCTAACACAACGATTGCTTGTTAAAAGCAACTAATTAAATGGGAAGGGATCAACTGATTCAAGTGTGTGTGTGTGCATGTGGTCTGTCCAGAAAGTATCCATCCATGTAATATGCAAAGCAGCAACATTTATCAAAGAAGATACAAAATACCAGAAACATTGTACATAGGACAACAATTGTGCCTCAGTCTCCTTCAAAGGAGGCACCTTGGACCTCACACAGTTGTCCCAATTGCTGTCAGCTGCCCCATCGTATTTTTCTGAATCTAATCAAAGGTCTGAAATCTCTTCCTTTTCAAAGGTGATTTTAGCTTTGGGAAAACACAGAAAATGCAGGATATCAAATCTAGGCTGAGTCACCTGAGTGATTTGATGTTTCACCAAAAACTTCTGCATGAGGTGTGATGTAGGACTGGATGCATTGTCATGATGAAGCTGCCAATCACCAGTTGCCCTTAGCTGTGGCCTTCTTAATCATCTGAATAACTTCTGCAGAGGAACGTTCAAGTTTAATGCAAACTTTAATGCAGATTTGTTGCTCTAATAGCTCAGTCATTTTGAATGTGCCGGCCACACAGTACACATACTTACTCAATGGCATCTACTGCCCCCACTGACTTGTAGAGTGAAGTCATCAT
Organism: Furipterus horrens; assembly: GCF_987537825.1. Taxonomy (NCBI): domain Eukaryota; kingdom Metazoa; phylum Chordata; class Mammalia; order Chiroptera; family Furipteridae; genus Furipterus; species Furipterus horrens. Next base: position 63,039,299 of record NW_028327182.1, on the reverse strand, counting down.
TGTTCACACGTGCATATTCAAGTCCACTCTCCTGGCAGCCAGATTACACTGATGTCAGTCAAACTGTTCTTGTCATATGACTGGGCATTTTCTGGACAGACCTTATAAGTATAGGCACATGAACATACTGACATATGTATGTATGTGTGTGTATGGGGAGAAAGAGAGAGACAAAGAGAGAATAAGAGAAGGCTGTTTAAATTGCATTATTAAAATAAGTATATTTTTAAAACTATATTTCTTAGTCTTATCTAAATTATTCAAAGATTAGACAATTTCACTACAATTATAGGAAAACTTAATACTATGCATGTAAATAAAAATTTCATAGAGCGATAAGTAATACAATTATGCTATTAGGTAACAGCTTTTACACTTTAATCAAATTAACCTTTAATAAATTTAATATCTCTCAGAAATAGGAATATAGAAATACATGTTTTAAAATGTAATGAAAAATAAATGTATATTTGTATTGGATTTTTACATTTTCAAATGCCAGAAGTCTTAATTAAAGAACTTACAAGATGAATACTTTTTTTTTCATGGTGTTTAAATGCAAACAATTTTCTAGAATTTTAGTCAATTAATTCCATCATCTTAGCAATACTAGATATAATTTAGATTTTAGCTCTATTTATTCTGGGTTGAAGTCTTTGACTTATGGCTCAAAACTGATCAATCTTGAAAATGGAAGGCCAGTACTTTATCTGCTAATCTTCAAAATATTGACTTCATGTCCATGGATATTCATCATTGCTAAGGAATAAATCAGGGGGACTATCTTAATGGAGTTTGATCAGTGAATGAAGCCACACATGTTAAGAGGACCTAGCTGAATAACTGAGTTAATAAGTTCTGTGTGAAACAATTTTATTAGAAAAACATATTTGTTCATTTTTTTCTAATTGTTTTAAGAGTTAATCCTGCTGATAATTTACCACATTGACTTGTAAATGTTAGGAATTCTTTTTGATATATTTGATCAAAAATTTTAAAAAGGAAATATATGAGAATCAACTACAAAGGGCAAGTAATTTTATTTGTTCAGGTAAAGTTGAGTATTTAAGACTGGTTAATATTTATATAAGCTTTAAATGGTCTCCTGTAAGCCTATACAGTATTCTTTGACAGTGCTATGCTACTTGCCATGAAAAATAATATTTGTAAACCTTTTTCCCATCTTATAAATAGGAATATAAAATTTAAGTTCTGGGAAGTTCTTTCCATCATGACTTGTTTCTTGTGGGCAGAACATAGGTCTAGGATATTATACTTTTTATGTTCACCCACTAATGTCACTTTTCGTTTGAAGAGCAGAACAATGTGCAGCTGCTGTTGTATCAGGTTAACTGGCAAGTGATTTCAGACCTTTATCCTAATTAGATCAATAAAAGCTGATCTCTATGTGAATATAAATAAGTCTTGCCAATTACACACTTAATTTAGAGAGAAGTAGAACTATTTTCAGAGAGTGGAACTATTATGATTATTCACTTGCTTTTCTGCAACATATATTTTCCTGGATCACTGAGTCGCAGATGTAACCTTAGAAATGTGACAGGGGCAGGTGTGGTTAATAGAAGGAGTGATCACCAGTTGATACTTATGGCTGCTTTGAGGCTCGTTGATTGATTAAAGAAGAGAAAAAACCGTCTTTGCCAAAGGTCACATGATTGTATAATAATTGCTATATATGCTCCTGTAAGTAGTGGAAACTCTAAGACAATTATTAAGTGTCTGTATTAAGGTGACTTCAAATCACTCCAGTGGACCATCCCTAAGAAAGGTTAAGAAGCAACCCAGCGCAGAGCTGTGACTCTGTTATACAGATAACACTCAGCTCAATTCTTCATCTTTGATAATAATGAAACAGCCTTTGCTCAGAGGGACTTTGACTATCTACAAGGGAAATAAGTGTCCACCACCAACACAGTCACTTTCTATTGACCGAGAATTGATTTGATCCTTTACTTTATTCTCCATGCAGAATCACCAATTACAAAGTGGTCATTGCTATCAGGGGTGGGTGCAAATTGCCTACACTTCCACAGTAGATAAAAAATCAAGGAAGAAACTTCTGTTCTATGTTCTGACAAAATATACCAATTGGGAGATTTTGGTATTTGATTTACTTCTTCTGAATAATGTGTAATTATTATAAAATTATTTTGTCTTTCCAGTCTATTGACTCTTCCTTGCAACATTTATTTTAAAGTGATATAAAAATTTCTAATTATTTAATATTGTATGTGGGTAATGTACATGTACACATTTCATTTATCAAGATGCATGAACACAATGAAATTTTGAATAAAATGTCACTTTAAAAGTGTGAAAATACATTTTAATTATATTATTTAAAATAATATTTACATTTAATTAATAAAATAGAAGTATTAACTTTCATTTTAAACATGGCAATAATTATAATTTCTATTACTATCTAGGCTTAGATTAGTTTTGCATTTGGGTTTTAAAATCACAAGCAATGAATCATTAGTACCCATGGTTGTTCTAATTTGTACAACCAATCCTGCAAGCAAAATCTGTCTCTATTTCTGCCCATCACAGTGCAGCTTTGGAGTAATCTCTTCTGTGTACTGTGTGAGAAACATGACCAGTTTCTTTCTATTTAGAACAATAAGACAGCTGAAAGAGCACTATTTCAATTTTACAAAATAGCTGGTATGATATTTATTTTGAATATATGTTTTATATAACTTGCTTACCCAAAATAGTACATTTTAGGGAACTATATCACCTGTGCTTTGAAAAATAAAATGTATTATACACGTAAGGTTTAAAATATATTCAGAAAGAAGAAGAAATATCTTCCTGGGTAACCTGGAGCAGTAGATGCTAGATGATATTTGGAACTCTATATTTATCAAAGCTATGCAGAAAAAATCATAGCACCGGTTGTTTGTATAGGTTACTAATTTCAATAAAGTTTTAATATCCTTCAAACCAATGAGATATTTTTGTACCTCACAGGCAGCCAGGAATAGCACAAAGAGCAGAGCTAAGCATCAGATGAAGGCTCTGACCTTCTGGTCACAATCTCTGAGGAGTTACTTCACCTGGTTGAGCTCTCTATGTGACCTGGAGAATTCTGGATCTAACAATAATGATCCTTTTCTCTTTTGGGGGTGACAGAGGCTAACAGCAATGAAGGAAGAAAAGAAAAGACAAGATTATGTATTCTCTGAAGTGATGTTGAACAACCAAAATTAGAAGAATATGATAAAAACCAAACCTTTGCTTTCAAATAGACATCTAGAACAGCATATATATTAGAATCTATTGCTCATTTATGATACCAGAGTTTACCCCATTTCATGCATTCATGTTTACAATAGATGGGTGATGATTGATCAACCAGCTGTGGTCTAGGGATTTGGCATGCTTAAACCCTCAGAGGACACTTAATTCTCCTGAAGCAATGGCCATTTCATCATTTAATCAGATACCTGCATGTAATTGCATTTTGGATACACATGCATTCACACACTTACACAACTGTATTTAAACTTCAAAGAGAAACTTTCTAAAGGGCATTTGTTTCTTATGGAAATAAAATAAGAATGAGCTGCATTCAAAAAGTGAGGAAATCTATATACAGGAGACCTCAATTTTATTGTGGTTTAGCTCATGGAGCAAATATGTTTAGTGGTTTCGGTCTACTTCCTTAGAAAAATGTCCACATTAAAAATGGCCACCCAGGTGAGCAGAGTCTGGCATAATGCTAACATCCTAGAAAACAGAAGCCTCTATACAGGGCCAATGTCCACTTCCAACTCTTACTAAATTTCTTTTCCTGTGGGAAAAGATTTAAGTAGAATCAAGAGAAGTTATTCTATGGATTAAAAAAAAAAAAAAAAAAACTGCTGTAAGTCACCCACATTAAATCCATAAATACTAAATCAACATAATTTATTAGCCACCATTTTTAACCAAAATGAACACTATCCACTAAGGGATCAACTCAGAGTGAACAATTCTCTAGTTGGTTACAATCTTTATTCAGATATCACAGAATTGTTACCTGGTAACTTGCCCAGACTTAGGGTGAACATTACAAATGAGAAGGCTGTTGGGCTGTATGAAACTTTTTCCTAAAAGAGTATGGCATTGTCAAAAACTTTTATAATTATAAATCCATGCCATAATCCCATAAAACCAATTGTTAGCCTCATTCATTTTGTTTCACCTTGCATTCCCTCAGCTTACCAAATGGCTGACTTCCGAGTAAATCTAGTCCACTGTACTTTGGGAAGGAGGCTAATACCATCCCTGAACTAGACTGTGAGTTTTAGACAGAATACGGTCTTGGGTTTCAGTTCCAAAGACCCCATATTTTGCTGGTACAATATAATTTAATATACAGCTTTCTTAAAACATTTCCAACAGTAATACAGACTGGAATAATTTTATGTAAGTGGCATAAAAATAAATATGAATGCCCTAAAGCAATGGCTTCAAACTATAATAGCTTATTTTTGAATTTGAGTTGAAATTCTGAAAATATTCAGCAACAGTCCTTCATTATATACACTCTAGCCTGTATCATACCTAACCTCCATCATTGAGATTTATATGGAATTTTCCAAATAATATAAGGGTCGGTTTTGCCTACAAAATGAAATAAATTGGAAATTATTAGGTAACTATAAGTGATGTCAGCATTGTTCATGGTTTTCTCCTATATTACCTTAATACTTATTTAACCTCATCTAACCAACCTTTAATTATTTCTAATTAAACATTATGGAAATGTGATTTTCTACAAATTAGCTATGCTTGCTTGCTCTCTCTTTAACAATTCTTGAAAAACTTTTTTCAAGAATGTTTCTTTAAAAAGCAGAAGTCAGGCACATATACTATAAGAGCCAGACAACAAGTCTATTGACTTCTACTCGGTAAAATGTAAATTATCATTTTTGGGGGGAAAAAAAGAACTACAATATCTAAACCATAGTTGCCTGTATTAATGATGCATTAATGCAGTGCAAAACTGAAATCAGTTTTGTGACAACTCCATTTTATATCAGTAAATTTTAGCTTGGAGTAAAGAATCCATTTTCTACCTTGTTTGAAAATCACTGAGTGGAGAAAAATGCACATGATTATTTGCTTTTGTAAAATTTCCTGTAGGATGAAAGAAACATATTTTAAAAGTTTGTGTGTTAATAAAGAGTATTCATTGTATGTTCCAGTAAAATACTGGGCTAGCAAAGTATCAAGTCAAAATAATTCAATGCAAATGAACATGAAAAATTCTAAAACTCATAATGAATAGCATACTGTATAGCTCTTGATGCTCCTTGAGTCTCCTCCAACCAATTTAAAGAATTTTTATGTCTCCTTATTGATAAGATATCCTCCCTCAGTACTCCTTCATCTTGGCACCAATTAAAGGTTCTTGTCTTTATACCTTCAGTAAATTAACTAAAATCAAAATTTCTTTAAAGTAATACTTGTGGTAAGACATATGCTATAAAGGCATAGGGCATGATGACAGGCCAAGTGAAAAATTGTGAATTCCTTAATATGGAGCCTGACTAATCTCTTTAGACCTAGTACTTATTGCAGTGCTTGGCATCAAAAGGATATCAATAATTGTTTTTGAATTGTTGTATTAATTCTGTTCATTTTGTGGTGGAATTCTTATTTTAGTTGCAGATTTATTTTGTCAACTAAAACTGCTTGATGGATTAGGTTTCCTTTAATAATCTAGTTAGTCAATAACTTAATTGTTGCTGTATTTGACTCCCAAGCAATCAATATAAAAGTGGAAATATCATTTGTATATGCCTGTCAATAATCAATCAAGATAACTTGCAAAAAATTACATTACATTACAATGCAAATGATACTATAATTCAGTGATTACCATAAAACAAACTGTGATTTATTTTAGTGATAAATTATGCTATTATTCCAGTTTAACTGACAACAATTGAAAGGAAATACATCTCAGTGAGTGATATTTTCAGTACCATTATTATCACAATTCTCTACTAATTTTTTGTTTTGTTTTTATTTGAGTGACATGGAACTCCCTCTTCTCCCCTCCACCCAGTGACCCCCTCCCTCCAGTTGCCCCCCCCCTTTAGTCCTTGCCCATTGGTTGTGAATATAGTTCTTTTCAACATCTTCCTGTCTACTCCACTCCCTCCTACTATGTTTCTTAATTCCTATACCATCTCCCTCCCTTTCACCCCTTCCCTTTCCCTGCTGACCTCTACCCAATATGTTCCCCATACCTATAATTCTCTTTCCACTCTCGTGGCCTGCTTAGCTTGCCCTTGTTTCGATTCCCTAGCTTCTATTGTTGGTTGTTGTGACACAGTTTTCATTTTAATGTTCATAGTTTTGATCCTCTTTCTTCTAAACAAGTCCCTTTAACATCTCATATAACAGTGGTTTGGATCTAATAAACTCTTTCAGTTTTACTTTGTCCTGGAAGCACTTTCTCTGCCCTTCTATTCTGAATGACAGCTTTGCTGGATAGAGTGTGGTTGTAGGTTTTTGCTTTTCATTCCTTTGAATATTTCTTGCCAGTCCCTTCTTGCTTGCAGAGTCTCCTTTGAGAAATCAGCTGGTAGTCTAATTGGGACCCCTTTGTACATAGTTCTCTTCATCTCTCGTGCTGCTTTTAAGATTCTCTTTAGCTTTACTTTCTGACATTTTGATGATAATGTGTCTTGCTGTGGTGCTCCCTGGGTCCAGTTTATTTGGAACTCCCTATGCTTCCTGGACCTGTATGTATGTTCCCTTTCCCAAGTGAGGGAAGTTCTGCTTCATTATTTTTTCACATAATTTTTCAATTTCTAGTTCTTCTTCTTCACCTTCTGGAAACCCTATAATTCAGATATTCACTCTCTTAATAGTTGCCCCAGAGGTTTCTGAGCTTCTCCTCATTTTCCTCATTTTCTGTTTTCTCTTTCTGCACTGGTTGACTGTTTGTTCCTTCTCTATGTTCTGATTTGTTGATTTGATCCCTGGTTTTCCTTTCCTCACCACTTGTTTTGTATGTGTTTTTATTCATTTCAGCAGGACTAGCCTTCATTCCTTTCCCTTCTTGATTAAGTCCCACTGTTATTTCTGTAAGCCACCTATAACTATAGCTCTGAATTGAGCCTCAGAAAGATTATCTATCTGTTCATCCGTTAATTTGTGTATTCGATTTCTGGTCAGCTGAGTGATTGGTATCTCTATCATTATCCCTGCCATCCTGACAGGTTTGTTTACCTTCCCTTCTTGGGCGGGGCTGTCACACCCCCTACAGTATAAGGGGCAAAGCCCCGTGCACTTGTTACTAGTGGGCAACCCTTCTCACCACACTGTGGCACTTTGTGTGATGGTGGGGGTTCAAGATGGATTCCTGCCATTCACTCTTTGCTGAGAGCCTGGGAGCCTCCTCCTCCATCCCCATGCCCTCCAATCCTCACATTCCAAGGCAATGGGGGTCTGCTTTCCCCGGCCTTGGAATTGTGAACTGATGGTTTGGACTGCAGCCAGGGTTGTGACCCTGACGCTTCTTGCCTCCCCTTAAATATGTGTGTCTGTGCTTATCACAGTCCCGCTACTCATTGCTGCAGCTGCCGCCAGCAGCTCAGCTTTATCTCTCCACCCCGGCTTCGCCCCACCTACCTATCTGGATTCGCACTACTTGTTTATAACTTCATATGCTGGACTTCCATGTAGCTTTATTTTCTGGAACTTCTGGTTATTTCTGGTTTTGCGGTAGTTGTAGTCCTCCTTAGTTGTGGAGGGAGACGGACTTGGCCGGAAGTCATAAATATGATTTTTAAAAGTCTGTTTTTTTCTTTGTATTTATTGTGAATAGAATTCATTTTTTATTACACATCTAATTTTGGTTGAATATTGCTTTACAACAGAAATACTAGAAAAGTTAGCAACTGAGCATGTTATATTTTATTTTTTAAGGCAAAAAGTGAGAAACTATAAATACAGTAAATCTTATTACCAATATGTAATCATTTTCTTTGATGATAGAATTTATAATTGTAGGTTATCACTACTGGCATAATAACTTTTGTAAAATTTAGAGATCTATCATGAAAATAAAAAGATACATATATTACTATAATAATATAATCACATATGCATGTGCACATGTGCATCTGTGTACACATCTATTTGCACATATACTTATTTCTTAGCTAGCTTTCAGAATACTTTTAATACAGAAATACCTTAATGCAGTTTGGTTCAACTAAATGATAACTATTTTTGTTATTTTTGCTTCTCTAATTAGTTCCTCTCCCAAATATTATTTTATTTAAACATAAATAAATATAATTATTTCTACTATTTCCTCTATCATAAGACTTTATTTTCAAGATCATGTATTATGTTCTTTTCCGACCCTAACTTTCAGCTTCCTTATATTTCTCTCCTTTCTCCATCTGTCCAAATTTTTATCTAATATTTTTCTATAGTGCTAAATTCTACTTTCAAATGCCAGATCATCATATAATTGGAAATATTTCTAAAACATACATATTCAGAGTGATGTTTTTAGAGATTAAAGATCTCCATAAGTTTATCTTCCCCATTATCACTCTTATTCACAGTATTGCCCTAATCCTCCCACTTTAAGTTTTTTTAATAATGTTTAAATATCCTTGATCTAACGCAAAATATTGACCACATAGCTATATATCTATCTCTCCTAGAATATCTTTGTGTAAAACTGTTCTTGACCCCACATTGCCATTATTTTTTCTTTCACATTTCTTCCCTAACCCTTTTCATATTTATTTTTCCCTTTCAATTTTGTTACAGCCATAAGAGAGCAACTTTGGGACACAGTATTTTTGGAAAGGAATTAAAGAAGAGAAAAATAAAACTAAATGAAGTAACAAAACACTTTTCAGGAGTCATTTCATTATATAAACAAAGTCAAACTACTCACCTGATGTTTGTGTTACTCCAACTTTTATCTACTCGCTAAGGCTTAACTGTAACATCTAGTATTTTATTTCATTGAATCAAATTTCATAAAGCTTCAATTTTATGGTTTTTCCATTACTGGTTTTTATATGATTTTCAATTTGTCATGTAATGACCTTTTAATTTTGCTATTATATTTCTGTCTGAATCCCGAATATTTTTATACTTTTGTTTGTCTTGAAATTATACATTTTAAAAATTAATATTCTTTCAGCTCCTTTTGTGAGACACATCTTAATACATTTATCACCTATGAAATGTGGATAGAAAGTCTTCTGCCTATCTCATAGACTCAATATACCAAAAGAAGAAAGAGAAGGAAGAGGAGGAGAAGGTGGTGGTGGTGGTGGTACATAAGGAGGAGGAGAATAAGGAGAAAGAGAAGAAGAAGAAGAAGAAGAAGAAGAAGAAGAAGAAGAAGAAGAAGAAGAAGAAGAAGAGTAAGAAGGTGGAGGAGGATGGGGGGAAAGAAGATGGAGGAGAAGGAGAAGAAGGAGAAAAGATAAATATAAGTACTTCTTCTTTGGGAGAAAAAACTATCAAAAGACAAAGAAATATGTCTGAGACATTTAAGTAAACTTGCCATAGCCAATAGTACTTACTAAATCTGTTTTTAAATGTAAATTATCCTTAAAGCACAGTGTAATAAAGCTGAATAGTTGAACTTGGCAAAATCTCTCTCAAGCAATATAAAAAATAAAATACTTTTTTTTGTACTAACTTGACTTTTTTCTTCTCTGTTTACAAGGAATTAAGAGAAGGTATGTGAAAAACCAGTAGGGAAGTATCCAAATCTTCATAACTAAACAAGCAGATTAATGATCAGAAGGAATAACACATTTCAGAATCCTTTTATCCCATCTTTACTATGTGCCTAAGTCTGTGAATCACAGTAAGTACTGGAATTGGTCACAGCTGGAGGCCTTTCATCACAGGCACATGTTTCATTTATTAGTGATGCAGATTGGGATCACATATAATCACCCCCCCCCCGTGAATAGCACTCATTCAGTTGAATAAAGAAGGGCCTAATATTCTCAGTATTCAAATTCATTCACATCACTAATTCTGATATTGTTGTTCTTAAAAATGTTATATAATATAAAGTATTTAACTTTCCCGATCTTCATTTTATTATTCATTTTTAAATTCTTCAGTAAGGATAAAAGGATTACTTCATATTAATGAAGTTTTTATTTCCCACTTTAGTAAACTGCATGATGTGAATGTGTGTGCTACCATGTGTGGTGACAACCCAGTTAAATAGACTCTTTGAGATATAAATTTATTAAATATTTTAAATTATAATATAATAAATAAAAATAAAAATTTGGTACTCGTTCAACCCAATTAAATACTTGGCAGGTTCCTTTTAATAGAATGAAGTAACTTAATGACCAATGAATGCAAAATAAAGGCTTACCTATTTTTTTAACATATTCTTTGTTTCTGAAAAGACACTAAGAAATAGACCTACCAGATAAGGCATTTTAATTACATTTAACAACTTTTTATTTTCTTAACTTTTGAAAAGGATTTTGAATGCTTTAAAGATGGTAAAAGAAGTCTATAGTAGCATACAACGAAAATTTACTTCTGTATATGATCCGCTATCAAAACATTTTATTTTGTTATAAAATTTTCTCATGACTTCTATCAAACTAAATCCTCCTTCCTAAAAAGGAAGCTTTATGAGTTTTGTTTTTTGTGTGTGTGTTGCTTTTATTGCTGCTGCGTCTTTTTTTTTTTTTCATTTAATTCTCCCATTAAGTTCACATGAATGAAAGACTGTTGTTATTCAAGATCCACCGTCAACTTACTGTGAGAGTAGATTTTTAAAATATCAGATCCAATAACTCATTAGGATGAGATTTAGAGAAATAACCTTTTGTTTCGTTAATTGATAATGTATAAAGTAAGAATGTAATATCTGTTTATTGATGTTATTACTGTTATTTTGCTATAGCCCCTAATAAATATTGACACAATAACAGTAATGTGAATACAAATTGAATAACCAACCACACATATGAATAGTTCAACATTTAGAAATAAAAGCAGAGATATGTTTTTCTCTATCTTTTTGACTGAAGAAAAATTTATCTTCTGTGCAAAGGTCACTTGATGTTTCTAAGTACACAAACTATTAGGTTCAGAAGTGGAACCTGCCTCACCCACTTAATATGCATGGCTGATTCCTGGAGACAAGTGAACCAATGTGCAACTCTTAAAATAAGTTGTTGTTATTATTAGTAGTAGTATTAATAGTTATATTTTATTTATTCTTTACTGAAGACCTGGGTAGAAGAAACAAAATGTTTTGGGGTAAATGTAAGTCAGGGAGAGAGTGTGGGCAGTTCTGAAGTAGTCTCCAACCAAGGCTGAAAGGCCTCATCTACCCTGGGATCATCTGTTTCACTGGGCCACAGCAATTATGTGAGTGTGAAGTAAGAAAACTGTGACCTGAAGTCTGAGAATCAGCACCTTTGTACCATGAAACCCTCCAGGAAGTCATCCCCCAAGGGAAAGCACACACAAGGCTAGGAGGGTTTGTTTCAGTGACACAAGTCAGAACAGCAAGAAGCAAAGGCAGTGGTCAGCACAGACTCAAATTCCTAGTTTGCTTTATGCCCAATATGATAAGCAATCTTTTTTTGTCAAATAAATTCTCAGGGACTTAAGGATAATTGTGTGGTAGAGAAGCTTCAAAATGGAAACAGGTAATAATGCACTGGGTCACTAGAAAACCTTTCTATTAAAAATAATTCTGTGAAGTAAGCTTCTGCAGCACCAAGCACATTGTTAGATATAGAGAATGGCTAGCCCTGCCTCAAACCTGCTAAAATGACATCTGTATTTTATCCATATTTCCTCATTACTCATATACATAAGAAATTTTGAAAAGCACAACTCTTCCAATTAGTTAGAAAAATAAAATATATATTTCTTGTATGTGGAATCAAAAAAAAAATACAACACATGAAAATTATTTTCCACAAGTGTGTATTTATAATTGGATAAAATATATATGGTTATGGTTTCTTTCCTTCATTGAGTTAATATTTTGTTAAAAAGAGATAAATACAACTCAACTTAAGAACAACCATCATTCAGAATTGCTTTAAATCTAGCCACTCAAGACTACTAAGAGGGGTCAAAACCTAGAATAGGCTAGTCTCACACTCATGTGTGGCAGATAAAAATCAGGAAGAATATCTTGGCTGCAAAGATCTATCCTGAGGAGTGAGGGGTCCCAGCACCACACCAGCTCAAGTTTCCAGTGCCAGGAAGAGAAGTCCCCATAACTTCTGGCTGTAAAAAGCAGCAGGGATTGTGGCTCGGTGAGATGGGGGCTCCTAGAGCTCCAGGCATTTCCTTTTTAAAAGGCTCAGGCATGGACTTACTCAAACTCACTCCCTGAGCTCCAGCACTGGGGGAGCAACTTGAAATGAACCAGAGACATATGGGGAAGAACCAAATTGTCCAGCATTAGGGGAACAGTTTGAGGCAGTGCACAGCTTTCTCCCAGAGAGAAGTGCTGGAAGAAAATCAGTTCCATTTCTGAGACCTTTATCCACAGAATTGGCAGGCAGGCACCGTATGTGAGACTACATCAACCTAGCCCACAATTGTTTGCTCCATCCTAGTGATTAACTGAGACCCTGTCCCACCAACTTGAGGACCCACCCAAGCTGTGTCCAGTGGCTTTTCTATAGGAATGCCTATCTTGGCTCATGCTTCAGATGTTTCTAAAATCTCTCAAATAAGCAGCATCTGGTTTCAATGTGTTCCAGGCCTGGAACTAGTGGCTTCTCCTGTAAACCTCTAGCCAAGCACAAGTAGCAGCTATCCACAGGTCACTTTGTAGCTAAATCTGGGTGGCTCTAAGCAGAACACAGGCAGTAACTAACCTTGGCCTGTACATTTTGGGAGGCCCCAGAGCCTGTACACCCAGTGAATAGCTTCTTACCATGTCAAAACACCATGCAGCTACTTCCACAAGTGACATACTCAAAGGGCAGACTTAGCAGGCACCAGAGTCCTGCTGAAGCAAGTACTGCCCCACTGGGTGGGCTTATGTAAAGCTGATCCTCCATGATGATCACAGTTGGTCCTTGCAGCCAGTGAATCTCTCCCATTGATGTGCCAACAATAATCAAGGCTCAACTACAAAGGGAATATGTAAACAACCCAAACAAGGAAGATGCCCCTGGAGTGAGCCTGCACCACTATGCCCAATAGGAAACCTACTTCATTAGGCCACTATTTCAAGCCTAGGAGACATAGCAACTCTATCTAGAAACAAAGACAAGGAGGCTGCCAAAATGAGAAGCCAAAATAACATGTTACAAATGAAATAACAGAACAAAACTCCAGAAGAACTAAATAAAATGAAAACAATCTTCTAGATGCAGTCTTCAAAACACTGGTTATAATGATGATCAATAAAATTAGGAGAAACATAGATGAACTTAGAAAGTACTTCAGCAACCTAAATAGGACATGGAAAGCATAAGAAAAAACTAGTCAGAAATGAAGGGTACACTAACTGAAACAAAGAATAATTTACAGGGTATCAACAATAAAGTAAATGAAACCTAGAACCAAAAGAGCAATTTGGAATATATTGAAGCAGAAACACCCAATCAGAACAGCAAAGAGGAAAAAAATTTCAAAAAATTGAGGATACTCTAGGGAGTCTCTCAGACAAGTTCAAGCATATCAACATTCTGATCATGGGGCTGCTTAAAGGAGAAAACAGAGAGCAGAAAATTAAAAATATATTTGAAGAAATAATGAAAGAAAACTTCCTTCACCTGATAAAGAGTGAAAGTCCAGGAAGCACAGGGAGTTGTAAACACAAAAAGGTCCACATTAAGACACATCATAATTAAAATGCCAAAGGTTAAAAACAAAGTCTTAAAAGCAGCAAAAGAAAAGCAGTTAGTGGCCTACAATGGAGTTCTCATTAGACTCTCATATTATGTCTCAAAAAAATTTGCAGGCCAGAGGGATTGGCAAGAAATATTCAATGTGATATAAAACATGGACCTACAACAAAAATTATCCTACTCTACAAAGCAATCACTTAGAGTAGAACAACATATAAAAAACTTTTCAAAGAAGAAAAAGCTAAAGGAGTTCATCACCACCAAACCAGTATTATATGAAATGTTAAAGGATTTTCTTTAAGAATAAGAAATAAATATATAAATATGAAAAATAAAATGGTAATAAATATATATGTATCAACAACTGAATCTAAAGAACAATAACTGAACAAGCAGAACAGAAACAGACTCATAGATACAGGGGACATTTTAATGGTTGGCAAATGGTAGGGGCTGAGGGAAAGCTTGAAAAAAGTAAAATGATTAAGAAGCACAAATTGGTTGTTACAGAATAGTCATGAGGATGTAAAGTACAGTACAGGGAATATAGCCATTAATATTCTAATAACTATATAAGCTGTCAGATGGGTACAAGATTTATCAGGTTGATCACTTAGTAAATTATATAATGTCTAATCACTGGGGTGTTTAACCGAGACTAATATAATATTTTATGTCAACTGTTGTTGAAAAATGTTTTAAAAGATTTAAAAAATCTTAAGCCAATAATTACCATAGCTATTCAAAGGAAGAAAACCTAATATATTATTTTCCTTAAAATAAATTTAATATTTTAATATTCTAATATTTTCTATTTCTTTAAAAAGTCCTTTAAAATTACAAGTCACATAAATAATAGGATAATTTTATACTATGAATATTCATTTATTTAGTTTATTAGATTTTTAAAAAAGAGAAGAGAAAACAATGATTTATAAGACTTTTTGGTTATATTGGTGGAAGATGATGCTTTTCAAGTTTATTTAAATAAACAACTACTCCAAGTTTATGCAAATACATTTCTACCCAAATGACAAAAGCTTTATTTTTTGAGAATGAAGGTATCATTTCCAGCCTCTGTGCTTGCCCAAAAAGAAATTAATCACATCATGAAAGCCACTAGTTCATGTGCCTTTGTCACAATAAAACAGAGAAGATGAATTCAGTGTACAGAGAACACAGGTCATTTTCCCAAAGCTCTTAAGGCTGCCTGAGGACAAGTTATCATTACAGAAACTTAGTCATTTTTTTCCCTCCACATGAATTGAAACTTTAGAATAAAAAAAAACATCCATTGGTCAAGGAAGCAAGAATTATGACCCCACTTCAAAATTCAACTGTTAAAAACAATGTAAAAAATAATCTGAATTGCTCTGAGGCATTTATCACAGTATGTGCCCCACACTTCTATAGAGTGACAGATGGTTGTGAATTAGTGGAAGAAAAATGAAAAGAAAAAAAAAAACTGCAATTATTTCAGAATGACTTTCTCAAAATATGGCTTGTAACAAAATCTGTGGTATGTTTGATAAATTCATTTCGTGAATTCATGATTCAACCTGTTGTTTCTTTTTTTTACTATTTCTCCCTCTCCCTTCTCTTCCTTCCTTCTTTCCTGCCTTCCTTCCTTCTCCTCCACCCCTCCTCTGTCTTCTTATTCCTCTCTCTTTCTTTTAATTTTTGAGGGTTTCTAACTCAGTATATAAAAAGCCCTGTAGTGAAGAAGTATTAAAACATATTTATTGATCAATATAATATACTGCAAATATAATGGTTGATTGCATGTTGCCCTTCATTATTAATAACAGCTCCCACTCATACTTTTCTTAGTCTATTACATATGTGATAATAAGTATTAAAAGCATCTTGTTTCCTAGAAATGGATGAACTTGTCTGATATTTTTCATTATGATCAACAATAACAAAAACAAAAATAGAAATTCCAGAGAGAACTTAAATTTATTTATTTGACTTTCAGTCATAGAGGTTTTCTGAGTTTTAGGAATCCTCTATCTTTAAATGTTAATTCACAGGGAGATAAATAGCTGGAAGCCAGAGTATGCACTACCATAGTTACAAGAAAAAGGCAATTAGTTCTCTAAAGTGCTATTTTATACATTTTAAATCTATTTAATAATTGTATTTAGACAGGTACACTCCCTGAATACAGAGTTTAGGGGGGAAATTATAGAATAAGTATTTGTTTCAAACTTTCTATCACTTTATTAATAAAGAGAATATGAGCATTAAGAAGAGGCCAAGCCTAGGATTATACCTAAAGAATCTTAAAACACCAATTCAAAAGAACTTATGTACCCCTATGTTCATTGCAGCACTGTTTACAATAGCTAAGTGCTGGAAACAACCTAAGTGCTCATCTGTAGATGAGTGGATCAAAAAACTGTGGTACATTTACACCATGGAATACTATGTAGCAGAAAGAAAGAAGGAACTCCTGCCATTTGCAGCAACATGGATGAAACTAGAAGGAATTTTGCTTAGTGAAATAAGCCAGGCAAAAAAAGAAAAATACCATATTATATCACCTAATACAGGAAACTAAAGAACAACACAAACAAAAGAACTAAATAGAACAAAGAGCAGAATAGCAGTCAATGGGGGTGGGGGGAGAAGGGGGATAAGTAAGGGAAGGGTTTAGTCAAAGAGGATATTAAAAAAAAAAAAAAAAAAAAAGAAGAGGCCAAGCTATTGACAGAAAGGGTCCAGAGGTCTGAGAGTGGGGGAAACCTAAAATATTCCCCTCAGCCCAAACTGAGTATAGTGGGCAAAAGGGTTTTGGACAGGTGTGTTGTGCCTCGCACACCATCCTCCAAAGAAACCTTTTTTTTTTCCTAATGTGGGACATTAAAAAATTAATCCCTGCCTTTTGTCATCTAGTGGTTATGGATTGAACGATGTCTTTTAACTCTGTTGTCAAATCTGTTGCCCCCAGAATACAAGGATGCCAGCCTGTTAAACCAAGCACACCATTGTCCAGGGACAGCCAACTGACCTGGAGTCTGCAAGATCCTTCCCTTGTGGGAAGGCCACTCTGCACTCCACACTCCCATTCTTATTAGAAACTTCTGGACCCAAGGGTAGGGAGAATGATGACCATGTCCAGCTTGAAGCAGCTAGAGGAGCATGAGACTTTTGCCCATTCTCCTTTATAAGATTCTAAAGGGTCTTAAGTCTGTGGGGGGAAAATTGTTATTTTTTATTGTTATAAAAAGTAAATTAATTAATTAATTATTTTAAAAAGAAGAGTCCAAGCTAGAACAAAGCAGTGTGCTAACTATTACTGTAGTTTTCAACTGTCCTCTTTCATGTTAAACTAGTTACTATTTGATGGATACTGTGCAAATTACCATAAGACTTGGCCTGAAAAAAAGTTATTTGAACTCATAAGGCCATAGAATCCACAACAATGTTGGCTACTTTAGACCATTAATTTTCACGAGTCTTGCATTTTCTTGTCTTGTCTTGTTATGAATGCATACATACGTATTTGTACATTTTCTGTAACTGATATTCAGTTCTTTTTAATTTCCCTTGAAACTGTAGGAAGTCTAAAAAACATTGAGAATTACAGTAAAAAAAGCAACTGAGTTATGAAGTTATGAGAAAGAACATATAAGTAAGGGTCTTAGGAAAATCCATGGCATATAATGTTATATGTATTAAATATTGTTATTACTATTGTTATATTTAGAAATAAGAAATTTTAATTTTCATAGTTACAGATATTCTAAAAATGAAATGTAAAATTTATATAATATTTACCAACCTGTCAATAAAAAATATTCTTTGTTCAACAATTTGCTCTGATTAATATTTGACTGTTTATTATTTATTCTAGTTCAGGTACAGAGAAAAATAGTATCTTAATCATATATTACTCTTAAAAAATTAATCACTTTACTTATATTTATATTATTTGTTCCAGAGTTAAATATTTATATTGCTCTAATATGTTCAAAATTAAATTTTTATAAGTTGGATCAGATTTTCAGATTTCTCAAAAACCACTTGTTTCTATAATTAGTGTCTTCTCATATGCTTTTAAAGATAAAACTATAGACATTTAATGTTTGTTGAACATAGTCAACATGCTGAATATTTTTAAATTAAAAATAAATAATATTTCTTTTTTTATACCCATATATTTGTTACTAATATATTTTTATTGTATACAGGGGAAATTGAGACTTAGAAAATTTAAGTAATTCAAGCCACAGATTTAAGGATTTGAACTGGGGAGTGAGGTATGGGCACAGCCTCGGTGATTCCTTTATCATCCTCAATGCCCCACTGCAATCATTCTCAAATAGGGGCAGAGAATTAGCTACATAAGCAGAGAATAATGAACACCCCTGGGTGTTTCTTTGTTCTGTAATGTGCATTTAAAAAAATTTTATAGATGCAGTATTTTGTGACTCATAACATTTTATAACATAAGGTCTTTATATTTCTAGCCAATCTTTTTTCCTATTAAGTTCTGATTAAGAATATTTTCCATTCTGACATGTAACACATTAAAATTCTTTTCTAATTTTTTTCCAATAGTCTTCAATTAATGCTTCAGATAGATATTTCTAATTTCTAAAGGTCATTTGAAATTACATTTATATATTTGTTTTTTTTCATATGTAATAACACTGTTTTATCTGATAAAATATCAACTATTTTTAGAGGTCATTAGTAGAAATATTTATTAGAATGCTTCTCAAAACTGATATTTAATCATTGTATTCATGAACATGATAGATATGCTGATAATTTATTAGTTTGTCAATAATATCTACATGAAATGAAGAACAATGTTGAAAGGCAGAAAGGGACATTGTTTCAACATATACCTCTTAGATATGAAGCTATCATAGCTCTGATAAAAATCTTTTCTCCACAATATTCTTCATTTCTATCTCCTTTTGTTTTTTATGCAGCAAAATATTCATTTCCAGGGTTGGATTCACACTGAAGGAAAGAGTTATTTATGTATTCATTAATTAATTCAATTTACTGAATATCTATTCAATAATTAAAAAATATACTTAGTTAATCTTAATCATATGCAGGATATTATTTCAGGTGCAGAGAAGGATTTATCAAAAATGTAAGATTAAAAAGTAGCACAACCAGGTTCTTTCCATACTTCAGTTTTATTCCTAACGTTTTTATTTACTAGTAATTTGTTATAAATGTTACTTGAAAGTCTTAGTCATTTCAGTAAGACATAGAATCATATAAAAAATTAATATCTTCTTGAGTGTCTGACTTACTACCAAGGGGAGATATATTCAGCAGCAAAAATCAAAATCAATGTATGCAGCCAGCATGTGATATTTGCTGAGAACATTGAACATAAAATATATAATACAAAAAATACATGACAAGAACCTTAGCATTGACTTCAGGGATATGGATTGTTTTGGATTTCATTTAGATCAAGGATGCCTGTACCTCCTAATGACAATATTCTGTTCACTCAAGCTTAATTTTCTCACAGTCTAACAGCAAATAATATCTTCTAAAAACCAATTCAACTTGTTGAATATCAATTATTTTAACACAGCAGTTGCCTGTGAAGCAGATGCTTGAAATGCCTTCCAGAAACTAGGTCATCTTCATACCAACAGTCTGCACAATCACCATGATGCTTAGATATTGAAAGGTTGGGCTTGCTAAGTTAGGAGACACGTGAAAATGAAAAGATCTGATTCAGCGATGTTCAACTTTTTTCATCTTATGAAAATCGCTGATGAAAATCCTGTTTTTTCCCTTTACACTATCAAAATAGAAATATATGTGTGTGTGTGTGTATATATATATATATATATATATATATATATATACACACACATATATATATTCCCTCAGGATTTGTATATTTAAGTACTTAGCTCTGAAAAACAAGAAGCTATGATTGTGCTTTATTAGACATACTTTTGTCTTTTTCATTATTTCTGAAATTTTTTTCATTTTTTAAGAATGTATTTATTTTAAAGACAGGGCAAGGAAGGGAGAAAGAAGGGAGAGAAATATTGATGTGCAAGAGAAACATGGATTGGTTGTCTTTCCTCCACTCCCCAACAGGGATGAACCCCCAACCCATGCATATGCCCTGACTGGGATTCCAACTGGCAGCATTTTGGTTTGCAGATGATACGCAACCCACTGAGCCACACCAGTCAGGGCAAAATTTTAATTTCTGATAAATATTAAAAATTTCATTTATGAGTGGTATTTTAATACATAGAAATACACACATTAATCAATACATACATTGATTAACCTATATTTTATTGGTGAATTTTTAGTTTACTTCTTTTTGTATTTACTATAAATAATATTTTAATAAAATCCTTACTTGTGCAACTATTTTCTTAAAATAAATGTCTTTAAGCAGAACTACTAGATGAAAAGGTTTAAAAATTCTTGAGAAATTTTTACATATTGGTAAGTTGATCTCAGAAACGGTTTTATTAATTTATAGAAACACTGCAAGTATGCCAGTGTTTGCATTTTCCCAGACTTTTGTCAACGCTCAATATTGCTCTAATTTTTTTCCTAACATGATAAGTGAAAATAGTATATCTGTTTGGTGCATTTTTTATTATTAATACAATTAAAGTATTTAACTATGTTTGTTAATTGTTTTATTAGTAATAAAACATACATTTTCTTTTAAATAAAATTTGAGGTATTTTTGTTAAAAATAAAAGTAAAGTTATATATCTACCTACTTTATTATTTGTCTACCCATCTTTCTAGGACCCTTACTCACAAGGTACTCATCAGACATCTGATTGCATTTAAAAACACAAACAGATGCACAACTTGACTGAAATTTAAGAAAAGATCTCCACACTCTGATTTTTTACATTTAACATCATGTTTTTAATATATTAGATGCCTTAAAGTCATAATGACCAAGAACTAAAATCTATTGCTGAAAGACTCTGAAAATGTCATTTTTTGATACACACCATACACACCTGAAATAGACTAGCTATGAAATGTTAGTTAAGAATTTAAGTGCTTCTTCACTCATGTAATTAGATTTTATATTTATAGATATAAAAACATATTTTTCTTAAAATGACTCAGTAAAAAGTCTTTGTCTCCTCTGTTATATCTGCCAATATGATACAGGCATTGATCCCAAAATAATATTTTCTTCTTAATGTTGCAGAATAGGGAATTAAAAGAAAAATACATAGAATTCAAACTGCAACTTAAATGATCAAAGGAATAAAAACAATACATTTTCCTTTTTTTTAGTTTTGTGAAACCAATAAAATTGACCAGAATAAAACATTCAAAATGCAGAAGGTTAGGCAATTTTTATGTTTCCTAAAATATGAAAGTGTTACTTTGAAGTTTAAAGGACTTTAAAAGTTTTGGTCCTGTTTCTGTCATTCTGGAATTGTGCTACCTGGGACAAGTGAGTCATATATATGAATAACTTACACATTTATATTTTTTACATAAATGTACATTTATAATTGCTTATTTTTTATAGTTATATATTTACATAGTAAGTACATGCCTTTGCTTATTCATTTATAAATAAAATTATGAAAGGACTACTATTTATAAATTATGCTGAGGAAATCATATAAATATGTTGAGCTGAATGATGAATATCATAGGGCAGAGTGTCATTTAATGCCTTAAAATTTCCAGAAATATTTAAAATATTAAATATTAACTTCAGTGTGTTGCTTATAAGATGACCTGTTATTATTCATCTCCCTAATGTGATTAAAAGTTCCTTGAGAACCACAGACTACAGACTCACTCTGTAGTCTGTTAAATGAATATAGTAAACTAATAATCAAGTTACTTAGTAAGTCATTATTATTTTACTTATTCAAAATTTTAATAAACAATGTAAAAAAACAGATGAAAATATTTCATTGTAAATATTAATTGGGTTAATGTTGTAATGACAATGCTCTATTTAATCTCAAGGCAAGAGCTTTAATTTTGTGAGGTCACATGTGCAAGACAGAGATGTTTCTATTCAGGTTATTCTAAAATAAAGAAGGAAAATAAAAGAATCTAAAATCAAATGTTTAGTTCATAAAGACACCCTGGAATTCTAAGTACATTAAGCCTATTTTTATTTAAAGTCTCCAATAGTTACATATAATAATAAATCTCAACAAATAACAATTATATTTATGAACTTTAAAATATAATTGTACTAATTTTTAGGCTGACATCCTCCCTTAAAAGTTTTTTCTAGGGAAATAGCTTAAAATATTCAAAAGATCTGAAGCTGTATAAGGGACTAACACCTTTCTTGAAATCCAAGCTTATGTTGGTTCAGCTAAGACTGCCTATAGACAGCTTAACCCTGTTTCTAATATATAAAAAATTTATTTTTCTCCCATTTTACTTGACTATTCCTATATTTTTATTAATATTATAAAGTATCCTTATTCTTTCAGTTTATCTGTTATATGAATAACTTTTGTGTTCTTCATGCAGAACACATTGGATACATTAAAATTTTTCTTAAACATTACTATTATTTGTAAGATTTATAACAGTATTTAGTGATATGACATTAGTACAGTTACTTAGTTAGAAACTGAATATAGTTAAAGAATTATATAAACAAAATATGACACAAAGTATGACCAATTAAGTGAAAATGGATCAATAGATTCTATGACATTTAAATTTTATTGGAACAAGATCACCATAGCTTATTCATTACAAAAAGCCCACATTAGGTATCTTAAGCAGCTTATTATTGGAGAACTAAAGACCCATATATTTATATTTCTCAGTAGGATTTAATTTTTAAAAATAACATATATCTGTATTTAAGCCTCGTTTGTGTAAAATATGTATAATTTCTCTTTATTCTGCATTCAAATTTGTTAGATATATTTACATGAACAATTTTAAACACCACATATTTAAGTCAAATATTAAGAATGAAAAGGCTACTGCTTCCTTTATTTTCCCAAATAAAAATTTTTAAATAATTACAAATACAACACTAAAAAATATTAACCAGCACCATTAAAGGGCATCGAAAACAAGAAAGCTCTCCCTTTATTGTTCTTTCCTCAAAAGTAAATTGAATTAGTTGAAATAAAGTCAAAGGCTGCTTAAAAAATAAAGTGTTTATTTCTGGCTTTATGTAGTGTGGTGAAATAGGTCTTAATGGTGTAGATATTTCACATCAAAAGCCACCTAAATTTTTTAAAGTCAATATATAATAGTTTTAACATTAGAGTTGTTTACTTATTTATTTACTGTTAGTTTTCATTATAAATACACTCCTGAATTTTAACAAATGGCTGTTATATATATTTGATAAGCCAAAAAAATCATATACTTTACAAAGAACTTAAAGTAATTGCTAATTATCACATATTTAGGCTATGTATTTATTTAATTGTGACAAATGGAGTAATTTTAAATAAATTATATTCTGTCTTCAGGTAATCCTTGCTCCAATTAAAAATCAACATTTTGTAAGTGCTTAATATTTATTATATTAAAAACAGCACTTGTAATACCATAAAGTTTCACTGGACTAGCCTTAGTGGAACTGTAACTATTTTTAGAAACATGTTGTATTTTGTCTTTGGCAAAATCTTCTGCATTTGCTTTAATTTAGAGCTCATATGACTAATCACACACAATGTTTTAAAATGTATGCTATAAACAAAGATTATGGGGAAGCGTCTTTTCAATGTATCAGCTGATTTTCACCTTTCTGATGTAGGGGCATCAAATAGTCCCTGTAAAAAGTTTCAATATGTAAGTATGTAAGGGCTTTAAATGTTCTTTGTAAGAAGTAGCAAGGACTTGCTAAAAGGCCTTGGAAAAAGGAATGTAAGAAGGAGTGTTATAGCAATTAGTGATTTACAAGCTAAAAGGACTTCAGCCTCTATCACCTCCCATTTGCTTGCTTGTGTCTGGTTTATAACATTCGTGAAGGTTGTGCTTTGCAGAATGTCTAGCCCTTTGAAAATAAATTGCTTCACAGGGAGTTGTCCCTGGCTGAAGAGCTATGCTGCTGTGGAAGATAACCTTTAGCCTTGCAAATTTCTGTTCCTGTTACTGCCAAGACATTCCTGCAGTCCTGCCCAGCCCCCTCTTCCTAAGGCTGTTTCCTGCCAAAGAAGAAACAAAGAGACTGCACCAGTATAAAAACCCAGCGTTTAGACTCCATTGTAGGTTGGAGCATGTTAGAGACCAGCTCAGGGTCTGCCCAACTCCTGGCCATCATTAAAAATCCTTTGCTTACTTTATACACTGCTTCAGAGTGTTCAATCTCGCCTATGTAGCCGTAACACTGATACACAAAGAGATTAAAGGCTTCTATTTAAAAATCACATTCAAGATCAAAGATGGTGGAGGAGTAAGTGGAAGCTACACTAACCTCCTCACCGGACCAAACTGGAATTGCAGCAAATTTATAGAAAAAGTCATCCTGAATAACCAATTGGACACTAGCTGGAGAAAAGCCTTATATGCACAGACAGATGAAAGAAGATATATCACTACAACAAGACTGGTAGGGAATGTGATGGCAGTACAAGATGGCTGGCTGGGTTCCCACAGACAGCAGCCGAAGTCCTGAAGGGATATTTCAATGGCCAGGGTGTTACCGCTGAGAAGTGTGGCGTCTAAACCCCAAGCTGGGCTCCCCAGCCTAAATCATGAGAACCAGGAAAGTAACGCAAATAAGATACGGCTGTGAAAAGCAGCAGGGTTCCTGTCCTCCATGGAGAGATGGATGGAGATGCAGAGAGCCTCTAAAGGGTTGATGCACAAAATCCCTTTTGAAGCCACTCACCTTGTGCTCCAACAGAAGGAGGGCAGAGTGGACTAGAGATGCATGAGGACAATCTGGGGCTTGTGGCTCTGGGGAGGCAACTGAAGGAACAGCCTCCAGGATTTCTGTGCTGATCATTCCCCATACTGTATTTTTCTTAGGCAGAGCATTGGCATCAGTCTGAGGGGAAGCAATATCCCTGCCCAAAGGAATTACTCTTGCTCCACCCTGTGGTTTTTAAGCCCTGCTACTGAAAAGTACAGCTGGAAGATTTTCATTCTTTAAGCCTAACAGAAAGCCAGAATGAGGAGGTATATCTCTAGCACTGTGAGACATTAATCAACTCTCTCCTGGGCCTGGTGCTGTAATAGCCAGTATTGGTGCACAGCCTGTTTTTTTTCTTCACATAGCAAGTCCCAGAAGAGGGAGCCACAAGCTGTGGATCTCTGAGAACTCCAAATAGGTTGTCCAGGGCCAGTCACAGGTAATGTTCAACATAGTTTTGCACTGGAGTGTTTTCAGATCTACCTAATACATAGAAACAAATACAAAGAATCAGCTGAAATGGAAAGACAAAGAAACAGCTCCTAAGTGGAAGAACAAGATCATTTTCCAGAAGAAGAACTAGGTGAAATGGAGTTCAGAGTGATGATTATAATAATACTCAACAGCATACAAAAAGATGTAGAAACCATATGAAAGTACCAGTCAGAAACAAATAATACAATATCTGAAATAACTAATACACCAGAAGGAATAAAAAGTACATTAGATGAAGCAGAGGATCAAAGCAGTGATTTGAAAGACAAGGTAGAAAAAAAAAATAGCGAAAAGAAAAAAATAATTTAAAAAAATGAGGCAAGCTTAAGAAATCTTTGGGACAACATTAACATAAAAACATCTGATCAGAGGAGTACCAGAAGGAAAAAAGAGTGAGAAATAGATCTATTTGAAGAAAAATTGACTGAAAACTTCCTGAATCTGGTGATGGAAATAAACATACAAGTCCAGGAAGCCCAGAACATCCCAAACAATTTGGGTCTAAAGAGGACTACACAAAGACACATTATAATTCAAATGACAAAACTTCAAGAAAAGGAGAGAATCCTAAAATTTTCAAGAGAAAATCAGATATTTATATACAAGAGGGCACCGATTAGACTGTCATTTGATTCCTCAACAGAAACATTTCAGGAGAGAAGCAAGAAACGTGTATATGAAAAGCAAGGATCCACAACCAAGGCTACTTAGGCCAGCAAGGCTATCATTTAAAATTGAAGAAGAAATAAGGAGCTTCCTGGACACAAAAAATCAAAAGGAATTTGTTAACACCAACCAGTACTGCAACAAATGTAAAAGGGCTTGCTAGAAAGAGAAGAAAGAATAAGAATAAGAATGAGAAGGAGGAGAAGGAGGAGAAGGAGAAGGAGAGAGAAGAAAGAAAGAAAGAAAGAAAGAAAGAAAGAAAGAAAGAAAGGTGAATATGGTGAATGAGTGAGGAGAGGCTGCTGTTGCTTGCTCCCAAGACTGGTCTATAGTTTCAGCTGAATGTGGACAGTGCATCTCAATTAACATATGATACTGTTGTGAGTTGAGCCTTTGCGCTGCTGATTGCAGAGGAGACTGCCTTTGAGTGACCTGTCTGGTGAGGTACACAGAGGAGACACAGGAGGGGCGTGAGTTCTGGCTGGCTTGGCTCCCTGGGAAGTGGCCAGAGGAGCACAAAATTTTCTCAATGCCCCTGGGTCTCCCCTAAGAGCAGTCAGAGGTGGAGATCCAGGCTGTGCCCGTCAGCATAGGTAGGGGCTGGCCAGGTGATATCTGGCTCTGGGAGGCTTGGAGCAGCAGTTTTTTGTTTTTTGTTTTTTTTTGGGGGGGGGGTGTTGTATTTTCTTTCTTTTTCTTATTTTTTAAAATTTATTGATTGTTTTTTGCAAATGGGAAGGAAAAGCTAGGGGCCAGAAGAGATTCTTGAAGAGCGTGCAAGCAGGAGGCCCCTTGCAGGGATGTGCTTGGCCCCCACGCCCACCGCCAATCAGCAAGGTGAAATGCCCCTAGCCTGCCCATCCACCAGAACAGGGGATAGCTACTGGCTCACTCACATGCCAGCCAATGTGAGGGAATGCCCCCAGCCAGCGCACCAGCACAGGAGAATGCCTCCCCGCCCCCTGCCCCCGTCCTAGCACTGGCTGGCCTGCCGGCTGGCAGAAAAAAACACACTTGCCACGCTCAACCTGGGTTGCAGCTAAAGAAGATGAAATGAATGAGAGAACCTTAGGAAATCTTTGGATGCTGGTTCTGTAGAAAAAATTGGAGAAGTAGCAGACAGGTTCCGGGCAGACTCAACCTCAGTGCTACAGGAGAAATCGCATAAGCAGACTACTCCCCTAAAAGAGGCATCAGCCAGAGGCAGCTCAATAACTGTCAGAAGTGGGCAGAGTGACCTCAGCTAATTTAAAGGAAGGACCCACCGAAGAGCAACACAACAAACAAAACCAAAATACTAGAGAGTCCAAATAAAAGGCATAAAGGACATCCCAATAGTATCAAGTTAAGGAGATCAAGGAGTCTGCATCACTGAATAACACAGTTTCCCACCACAGAAGGTCACAACACAAAGGCAGACAGTAAAAACAGATCATTCTAATAAGCAGAAACAAACAAGACCAGCCACCTGAAATGGGGAGATGGAATAACACCAAACAGGAACTACACCCTACCAAGGGGTAAAGAGGAATTCCCAGAAGGAGGGATAGATGAAAGAGAGGCAAGGAAACTATCAGACATGGAATTCAAAACAATGGTAATGAGGAAGCTCAATGAACTCAACAAACTCAATGAAAACTACAACAAACTCCAGGGGAACTACAAAGAACACCAGAGAAATGACAAAGAACTCCAGGGAAGCTACAAGGAATTTATGGAGAAATACATCAGCATAGAAAAGGATATAGAAACTATCAATAGGAATAAGGAAGAAATTAAGAATACAATCTCTGAATGAAGAACACAGTAGAATCAATTAAAGCAGGCTAAATGAAGCAGATGATCAGATCAGTGAGTTAGAAGTAAACATAGAAAAAAATTCCCAGACATGCAATAAAAATAAAAAATCTGAAAAAGAATGAAGAAGGTTTAACAGAACTGCAGGACAATATGAAATGAAATAATATCCATATCATAGGGATACAAGAAGGAGAAGAAGAGAAGCATGGAATAGAAAACCTGATTTAAAAAGTAATGACAGAAAAATTCCCAAACTTCATGAGAGAAAAATTCATACAAGTCCAGGAAGCCCATAGAGTTCCAATGAAGATGAACCTAAAGAGGCCCACTCTAAGGCACATCATAATTAAAATGGCAACATTCAAAGACAAAGAGAGCATGCTAAAGGCAGCAAGAGAACAGCAAATAACATACAAGGGAGCTCCGGTAAGACTGTCAAATAATTTCTCACAGAAACACTACAGGCCAGAAGGGAATGGCAAAAAAAATCTCAAGCAATAAAAAACAAAGGCGTACAACCAAGACTACTCTGCCCAGCAAGGCTCTCTTTAAAAAATAAAAGGTGAAATAAAGAGTTACCCAGACAAGGGAAGGCAAAAAGAATACATCTCCACCAAACCAGCATTGCAAGAGATATGAAAGGGAATTCTTTAAGAAAAAGAAAGAGGGAGAGGAACACAGGTACAAAGAAACATGAATAAATACCTGTCAATAATAACCTTAAATGTAAATGGATTAAATGATCCAATCAAAAGACAGGGTAGCAGAATGGCTACAAAAACATGACCCACATATGTGCTGTCTACAAAAGACACACCTCAAAACAAAAGATCTACACAGACTGAAAGAAAAGGGATGGAAAAAATACTTCAAGCAAATGACATGAAAAAGAAGCTGAGGTAGCAATATTTATATCAGAAAAAATAGATTTCACTATAAAGGCCATAAAAAGAGACAAAGAAGGACATTTTATAATACTTAAGGGAACAATCCATCAAAAAGATATAACCCTGTTAAACATATATGCACCCAACATAGGAGCACCCAAATATATAAGGAAAATATGAGAAGACTAGAAGAAAATTATCAACAGCAACACACATATAGTAGGGGACTCTAACACCCCATTGACAACAATGAACAGATCTTCGAAGAAAAGAAGCACCAAGGATATTAAGGAAGTGAACAACACCTTAGATCTAATGGACTTAGTTGATACATATAGAAACTTTCACCCAAAAAAAGCAACATAGATTCTTTTCAAGTGCAAATGGGACATTTTCAAAGACAGACCACATGGTAGGACACAAAATAAGCCTCAACAAATTCAAGAAACTTGAAATTATATCCAGCATCTTCTCAGATCACAATGCTTTGAAACTGGAAATCAACCTCAAGGAAAAAACTCAAAGACATTCAAACTCATGGAGAATGAATAATATGACATTAAATAACGAATGGGTAAACAATGGCATCGAGAAAGAAATCAAAAAGTTCTAGAGACAAAATATAATGAACACACAACAACCTAAAAACTACGGGACACAGCAAAAGCAGTCCCGAAAGAAAAGTTCATAGCAATACAGTCATACTTAAAAAAGATAGAAGAATCTCTAATAAAAAAATTTAACCCCACAGCTACAAGACTAGAAGAATAACAGAAAATGAGGCACAGAGAAAGTAGAGGGAAGGAAATCATCAAGATCAGAGCAGAATTAAATGACATAGAGACTAAACAAGCAAATCAAAAGATCAACAAAAGTAGAAGCAGATTTTTTTAAAAGATAAAAAAAAAAAGAGACAAGCCTTTAGCCAGACTCATCAAGAAAAAATAAAAGAAGGCCTAAATAAACAAAATCAGAAATTAAAAGAGGAGAAATAACAAGAGGTATCATGGATATACAAAGAATTGTAAGAAATTACTATGAACAGCTGTATGGCAAGAAACTTGACAACCTAGATGAAATGGACAAATTTCAAGAATCACATAATCTTCCAGAACTGAACCAAGAAGTTGCAGGAAACCTGAAGAGACATAACAAAGAATGAAATTGAAACAGTAATAAAAAAAAATACTGACTTCTGGCCAAGATGGAGGCATAGAGAGACACACTGTGTCTCCCTCCACAGCTAAGAAGGAATACAACTACCTCAAAACTAGAGACAACCAGAAGTTCCAAAAAACCAAACTGCATGAAAGTCCAGCAAACAAAGATATAAAGAAGAAATACTCATCCAGACAGGTAGGAGGCACAGAGCTGGGGCGGAGAGGATGCGGTGTGGCGGTGGCAGCAACAGCAACAGGCTGCCAGAAAGCACAGTCACACATTTTAAAGTCAGGAAGGACACCTGGGGAGCTTTCCCAGCTACTCACCAGACCTTGCAGCTCATGGTCCCAGCACTGGGGAAAATCAAGCCTTATTGCTTCTGACTGTGCAGACCAGTGGGGTTTGGGGTGAAGGTTGGACTGCCGGTCTCAGCGGAGTCTACTTATTTAGAGGGTCCTCATGATCCTAGAGCATCCACAGACCCACCCACTCTGGGAACGATTGCCAGGGCGACAGCTAGAGGGGTGCCAGTTTGGTGCGGAAGTGGGACAAGTGCCTGGAAAAGTGGTGAGAGCTGGGCTGGCCTCAATGTTCTTTCTCAGACCCCTCACCCACATACAGGGCCACAATGTGGTGAAATAGGTCACTCTGTACTGACAAATCCCTAAGGCTCCGCCCCTTACAATGTAACAGGAGGGACAGCTCTACCTGGGATTCAGAGGCAAACAAACACAGGAGCCTGTAAGAATGAGAAGACAGAGAAGTATGGCACAAAAGGGGGAACAGATCAAGGTTCTAGTGGGATAACTAAGCAAAGAGGAGATAGCCAACCTAATAGATGCAGAATTCAAAACACTGGTGATAAAGATGCTCAGGCTTGACAGATATGCTTGAGTATGGCAAAAGCATAGGGGAAGAGGTGAAGGCTATGCTAAGTGAAAGGAAGGAAATCCACACAAAACCAATGGTGAAGGAAAGGAAACCTGGGTCCAAATCAATGATTTGGAACATAAGGAAGAATAAAACAGTCAATCACTGCAGGATGAGGAAGCAAGAATTGGAAAAAATGAGGAAAACTTCCCAAATTTTGCAAAGAAGATGTACATACAGGTCCAGGAAGCACGGAAGGTCCAGGGCGAGCTTGATCGAGAGAGGACCACACCAGGACGCATCATGATTGATATGCCAAAGGTGAAAGGTAAAGACAGAGTCCTGGGGGCAGCGAGAGAGAGGCAGAGTGTGCCTACAGAGAGGTGCCATCAGCTGATTTCTCAAGGGACATTTTGAAGGCAGAAAGGGACTGGCAAGCAGGATTCAATGTGTTGCAAAGCAACCTACAACCAAGGTTACTTTATCCGGCAAAACTATCATTTAGAATCAAAGGGCAGGTGAATAACTTCCCAGACAAGGTGAAGCTAACGGAGTTCATCATCACCAAGCCATTATTATATGAAAGGTCAAAGGGACTTAAGAAAAAGATCAAAACTATGAACACTAAAATGACAACAAACTCACAACTATCACAACTGAATCTAAAAAAAAAAAAAAATCCAACCAAGCAAACCAGAATAGGAACAGAATCATAGGTATGGGAATCATTTAGAGGGTTATCAGCTGGGAGGGGTTAGAGGAAGAAATGGGGAAATATCGCAGGGACTAAGAAGCATAACTGCTTGGTGCAAAATAGGGGGATATTAAGAGTAATATAAGAAAGGGTGAAGCCAAAAAACTTATATGGACGACCCATGGACATGAATTAAGTGGGGTGGGATTGCTGGAGGATAGGGGGGTACTGAGCAGAACTAAGCAAAGGTGAAAAGAATTGTAACTACTGTAACAACATAATCAATAAAATATACTTAAAAAAAAAAACCTACCAGAACAGAAAAAGCCCTGGACCAGATGGCTTCACAGGCTAATTTTACAAAACACTTAGGGAAGAACTAATCCCTACTCTTCTCAAACTTTTCCAAAAAATCCAAGAAGAGGGAAGACTCCCACACTCTTTATTTGAACCAGCATCATCCTAATCCCAAAACCTGGTCAAGACACAACAAAGAAAGAAACCTACATGTCAATATCGCTGATGATTATAGATGCTAAAATCCTCAAGAAAATCTTGGCAAACCGGATCCAACAACACATTAAAAAGATCATACACCACAATCAGGTAGGATTCATCCCAGAGATGCAAGAATGGTTTAATATTCACAAATCAATAAATGTAATACACCACATAAACAAAATGAAAGACAAAAATGACATGATCATATCAATAGATGCTCAAAAAGCATTTGATAAAATACAACACCCATTTATTTTTAAAAAATCATTAAAATGGGTATACAGGAAGCATACCTCAATATAATAAAGGCCATATATGAGAAACCTGAAGCCAAAATCATACTTGATGGACAAAAACTGAGAGCATTCCCCCTGAGATCAGGAACAAGACAAGGATGTCCACTCTCTCCACTCCTATTCAACATAGTCTTGGAAGTTCTAGCCACAGCAATCAGATGAGAAAAAGAAATAAAACCATCTGAACTGGAAAAGAGGAAGTAAATCTCTCATTATTTGCAGATGACATGATAGTGTACCTAGAGAACCCTATAAGACTCCACTAAAAAAACTACTTGACCTAATAAGTGAATTTGAAAAAATAGCAGGGTACAAAGTCAATATTCAGAAATCTAAGGTATTTCTATACACAAACAATAAATTATTACAGATAGAAACTAGAAAAAAATCACATTTGCTACAGCAACAAGAAAATAATGTATCTAGGAATAAACTTAACCAAAGAGATAAAAGACTTGTACTTGAAAAACTACATAGCACTGAAGAAAGAAATTAAGGGAGATACAAATAAATGAGAGCATATATCATATTCATGGATGTGAAGAATTAACATCAAAAATAGGACAACTCTAATTGAAAAAACAAAAAATAAAATTAAAAAATATTTTTTTTTAAAAAACATTAACATCATTCAAATGTCAATACTACTCAAAGCAATTTATATATTCAACACATTCCCTATTAAAATACCAGTGTCATATTTCACAGACCTAGAACAAACACTTCAAAAATTTATATGGAAACAAAAAAGACCCTGAATAGCCAGAGCAATCTTGAGACAGAGGAACACAGTAGGAATCACAATACTTGACATCAAACATACTACAAAGCCACCATGATCAAGACAGTCTGGTACTGTCATAAGAACAGACACATAGATCAATGGAACAGAATAGAAAGCCCAGAAATAAACCCAGGTCTATATGGTCAACTAATATTCAACAAAGGGGGAAGGAACATAAAATGGAATGAGAAGAGACTCTTCAACAAATGGTGCTGGGAGAACTGGGCAGGGACATGCAAAAAAAAAAAAAAAAAGAAACTAAAACACCAACTCACACCACACACCAGAATAAACTTAAAATGGATCAAAGACTTAAATGTAAGATGTGACACCATAAAAGTCCTAGAGGAAAACATAGGCAGGAAAATTTCAGATATACTACGTAACAGTATTTTCACCAATACATCTCATAAGGTAAGGGAAATAAAGGAAAGAATAAACAAATGGGATTACATCATACTAAAGAGGTTCTGCTCAGCAAAAGAAAATATCAGCAAGGTGAAAAAGGAACCAACCATATGGGAAAATATACTTGCCAATGATACCTCAGACAAAGGATTGATCTCCAAATTATATGAAGAACTTACACATGTCAACACCAAGAAGACAGACAACCCAATTAAAAAATGGGCAAAGGACCTAAACAAATAATTCTACAAGAAGGAAATACAGAGAGTCCATAAGCATATGAAAGAATGCTCAACACCACCAGCCATCAGAGAGATGCAAATAGAAAACACAATGAGACACCATTTTACACCAGTCAGAATGGCCATCAACAAATCAACAAACGAGTGCTCATGAGGATGTGAAGAAACCAGAACTGTGGTACATTGTTGGTGGGAATACAGACTGGTGCAGCTACTATGGAAAACAGTATGGAATTTCCTCAAAGAAACTAACAATGGAACTGCCTTTTTAATCAGCAATTCCACTGCTAGGATTATACCTGAGGAATCCTGAAACCCCTATTCAAAATAACTTATGCACCCCTATGTTCATGGCAGTGCTATTTACAATAGCCAAGTGCTGGAAACAGCCTACGTGCCCACCTGTAGATGACTGGACAAAAAAACTATGGTACATTTACACAACAGAATACTATGTGGCAGAAAAAAAAAAGGAGGTGCTACCATTTGCGACAACATGGATGGAACTAGAGAGAATTATGCTTAGCGATATAAGTCAGGCAATGAAAGAAAAATACGATATGATATCACCTAATACAGGAGACTAATGAACTACAGAAACAAGTGAATAAAATTAAACAAGAAACAGAGTAACAGTTATGAAGGGGGAGGGACAGAGGGAGAGAAGGGGATATGTAGGGGAAGGGTTTAGTAACGGAACTAGTATAAATAACCAATGGACATGGACAATGGGGTGGGGATTTACTGTGGGAGAAGGGGTGGGTTGGGTGGGAGGAGCAATGGGGGAAAAAGTAGGACAACTGTAATAGAAAAAACAATAAAAATAAATTTAAAAAAAATATGGAGAAGGAGAAGAAGAAGAAAAGAAACTGAAGAAGATCGTGTAAGTAAAATGGTACTAAATATGCATCTCTCAATAATCACCTTCAATGCAAATGGCTTAAATGCTCCAACCAAAAGACATAGGATAGCTGAATGTATAAGAAAAAAGGCCTATCACTATGCTGCTTCCGAGAGACATATATCAGATCAAAAGATACAACCAAACTAAAAGTAAAGGTATGGTAAAAATGTATTTCATGCAAATGGAAAGAAAAAAAAAAAGCTGGGGTAGTAGTACTTATATCTGACAAAATGGACTTTAAAACCAAGGCTATAGTAAGAGAGAATGAAGAACACTAAATAATTATAAAGGGAACAATATAACAAGAAGATATAGCCCTAGTAAACTTTTACACACCTAATATAGGAGCACCTAAATATGTGAAGTAAATATTGATGCACATAAAGGGAAAGATTGACAGAAATACAGACATAGCCAGGGATTTTAACATCCCTTTGACTTTAATAGACAGGTCTTATAGACAGAAAATAAGCAAAGAGACAGTGTCCTTAAATGACATATTAGATCAAATGGATTTAGTTGATATCTTCAGAGCATTTTACCCCCCAAAGCAGAACATACATACTTTTCAAATGCACATGGGATGTTTTCTATAATAGACACCATGTTAGAACACAAAACAAGTATCAATAAATTTAAGAAGATTGAAGTTATATCAAGCATCTTCTATGACCACCATGCTATAAAACTAGAAAGTAATCACAGAATACTGAGAAACACACAAAGACATGAAAGTTAAATAATATGTATGAAACAATAAATGGGTCAACAATGAGACCAAGGAAGAAATCAAAAGACACCTTGAAACAAATGAAACAACAATCCAAAATCTGTGGGACACAGGGAAAACATTTCTAAGAGGGAAATTCATAGCCTTACAGACATTTCAAAAAGCAAGAAAAAGTTCAAATAAAGAATCTAACTTCACACTTAAAGGAATTTTAAAAAGTGACAAAGAAAGTGAGTATAAATAAATGAAATAGAGTATAAAAAACAATACAAAAGATCGATTAATACAAGATTTTTTTTTAAAAAGATAAACAAAATTGACCATTCTTTAACCAAGCTCATCAAGGAAAAAAGATAGAGGACCCAAGTAAATAAAATAGGAAATGAAAGAGGTAAAATAACTGAAAACCAAGAAATATAAAGGATTATAAGAAAACAACTATATGCCAACAAACTGGACAACCTGGATTAAATGGATAAATTCCTAGAAATCTATAGCCTTCTAAAACTAAATCATGGAGAATCAGAAAATCTGAGTAGACAGATTATATCTACTGAAATTGAAGTAGCAGTCAAAAAACTCCCAGCAAACAAAAGCCCTGGATCATATGAGTTTTACCAAACATTCCAAAATGAACTACACCTCTCCTTCTCAAACTATTTTATAAAATTCAAGAGGAGGGAAGGCTCCCAAACTCATTTTACAAAGCCAGCATTATTCTAATTTTAAAACCAGATAAAGCACTAAAAAGAGAAGATTATAGGCCATTATCTCTGAGAAATATAGATACTGAAATCCTCAACAAAATATTAGCAGATCAAACACAGCAATGCATCACAAAGATCACACACTATGATCAAGTGGAAATTATTCCAAGAATGCAAGATTGGTAAATCAATAAATGTGATTCACCACATAAACAAAATGAAGAATAAAAATCACATGATCATATCAATAGATGCAGAAAATACATTTCATAAAATTCAAAACCAATTTGTGATAAAAACTCTCAGAATGGTGGGATTAGAGGGGACACACTTAAACATGTATGACAATTCCACTGCCAGCATCATACTCAATGAGCAAAAACTGCAAGTGTTCCCCTTAAGATGGGGAACAAGACAGGAATGTCCACTTTCACCTCTCTTATCCAACATAGTACTGGAAGTCTTAGCCACTGCAATCAGACAAGAAGAAGAAATAAAAGGCATCCAAATTAGAAAGGTAGAAGTGAAACTGTCATTATTTCAGATGACATGATACCATACATAGAAAACTCCACAGATTCCACCAAGACTCTATTAGAACTGATAAATGAATTCAGCAAAATAGCAGGATACAAAATTAATATCCAGAAATCAGTTGCATTTTTATGGCAATAATGAACTAATAGAAAGGGAAATTAAAAAACACAATCCCATTCACAATTGCTAAAAACAATAAACAATGTAAGAATAAACCTAACCAAGGATATAAAAGACCTGTACTAGGAAAGTTATAAGACACTAAAGAAAGAAATAGAAGATACAAATAAATAAAAATATAAACCATGTTCAAGGATAGAAAGAATTAACATCATTAAACTGTACATACTACCCAAAGCAATCTATAGATTCGATGCAATTTCCATGAAGATTCCAATGATGTATTTCACAGAACTAGAATAAAAATTTCAAAGTGTTTATGGAACCACAAAAGGCTCCACATAGCAATAGCGATCCTGAGAAAGAGGAAAAAAATTGGAGGAATCATGCTACCTAATGTGAAACTATGCTAGAAGACCATAGTAATCAGAACAGCCTGGTACTGACATAAAAACAGACACATCGGTCAATGGAACAGAATAGAGAGTCCAGAAATAAACCTACACCTTTATACTCAATATTCAACATAAGGAGCAAGCACAAACAATGGGCTAAAGATAGTTTATTCAATAAGTGGAATTGGGAAAACGAGATAGATACATGCAGAAAAATGAAACTAGGCCACCTTCTTACACCGCACACATGAGTGTCACTAATCATCTGATAAATGCAAATTAAAACTGCAATGAAATGTCATATCAAACATGTCAGAATGGCTATTATCAATAAATCAACAAACAACAAGTATAGGCAGAGATGTGGTGAAAAGGGATCCTCATGCACTGTTGGCGAGAATGCAGACTGGTGCAGCCACTGTGGAAAGCAGAATGGAGATACTTGAAAAAATTAAAAATGGATCTGCCCTTTGACCTAGTCATCCCACGTCTGGGACTATGTCCAAAGGAACCCAAAACACTAATTTGAAAGAACACAAGCACCCCTAGGTTCATTGCAGCCCAAGTGTTCATCAGTAGATGAGAGGACAAAAATACTATGACATATTTACACATAGAATACTACTTGACCATAAAAAAGAAGAAAATGTTATCATTTGCAACAGCATGGATGGACCTGGAGAACATTGTGCTAAGTGAAATAAGCCAGTCAGAAAAATAAATACCATATGATCTCATTCATATGTGGAATCTAATGAACAGACTGAACTAACAACTAAAATGGGGACAGACTCATAGATGGAGAACAAGATGACAGCTAGCGGGTGGGGGAGATGGGGTGGAGGGTTTAAGCAAAAAGGAAAAATGACTCATGGACATGGACAACAGTGTGGTGATTGCTAGGGGAAGAGGAGAGTAAGGGGACTAAAAGGTAATGGAAAATACATTAAAAATTAAATTAAAATATAAATTGACAGAGTTAAAGAGGGCGGAGGAGTAAGTGGAAGCTATACTAACCTTCTCCCAGGACCAGCCTGGATTTAAAACTGAATTTTGGAGAAATCATCTGGAATAACCAACCGAACATTAGCTGGAAAGAAGTCTTATAACCACAGAGAGACAGAAAAGGCCGCTACATCACAACGTGACTGGTAGGGAGTGTGGAGACACGGAAGGGCTGACTGGGCTCCCACAGGTGGCAGCTAAAGGGACTGAGAAACAGTTCAGCAGCCAGGGGTTTCCCCTGAGAAAGGCAGGGTATAAACCCCCAGCTGGGCTTCCCAACCTACAGCAGAGTGGAAAGTAAAATAATATCCGCTGTGAAAAGCAAAAAGCCACAGGGTTTCTTGCTATCTGGAGAGAAACAGAGGGAGAAAAAGAGCTCTTAAGTGGATCACATACAAAAATATTTTGGCCACCACTTACCCTGGGCTCAAACAGAGGGAAGGCAGAGAGGACTGGAGACATTTGGGGAGAGTTTGGCGTGGTGGCATTGAGGGGAGAGCTGGGAAAGCATACGACAGGTCACAGTGCTGACTCATCCCCAGTACTGCAGGCAGACCATTCCTCTACAAGTGGCATCAGCCTGAGGGGAAGCAAAAGCCCTGCCTACAGGAATTAAGCTGCCACACCCACAGTCCTTAAGCCTGACAGCTAATCACAGATTGAATAGATTAACCACTACAGAAGACAGACAAAGGCAGTAGATCCCTGGAAGTCTCCAAGTTTCCAACAGGCAGCCTAGGGACAGACTGGTACATGATCTGACACCACCAGGGTCAGATCCAGGGAGTGCAGATCATTCTAAGAAGCACCAACAAACAATAGGAATCACAAAAATGGAAAGACAGAGAAACAATCCCCAATTGAAAAGAAAGACAGAATCCCTGGAAAGAGTGCTAAATGAAATAGAGGGGAGCAAACTATCAGATATGGAATTCAAAACATGGATTATAGAGAGGCTCAATGAGCTAAGCGGGAACAATAAGGAACTCCATAAAAACTACAAGGAACTTACTGAGAATTGCACCAGCATGTAAAAGGACATAGAAGCTATCAATAAGAGCCAGGAGGAAATGAAGAATACAATCTCTGAATTGAAGAACACAGTAGAAGGAATTAAAAGCAGGATAGAGGAAGCAGATCAGATCAGAGAGCTGGAGGACAATGTAGACAAAAAATCCCAGACAGTGCAACAAAATGAAAAAAGACTGAACAAGAATGAAGAGGTTCTAAGAAAGCTGCAGGACAACATGAAACATAATAATATCCGTATCATAGGAATTCCAGAAGGAGAAAAAGAAGAGCAAGGGATAGAAAACCTCTTTGAAAAACTAATGACAGAAAACTTCTCTAACATGAGGAGAGAAAGAGTCACGCAAGTCCAGGAAGCACAGAGGGTCCCAATGAAGATGAACCCCAACAGGCCCACTTCAAGACACATCATAATTAAAATGGCAACATTCAAAGACAAAGAGAGAATCCTAAAAGCAGCAAGAGAGAAACAACTAATAACATACAAGGGAGCTCCAATAAGGCTATCATCAGATTTCTCAGCAGAAACACTGCAAGCCAGAAGGGAATGACAAAAATATTTCAAGCAATGAAAATCAAAGGCCTACAACCAAGAATACCCTAGCCAGCAAGGCTCTCATTCAAAATGGAAGGTGAAATAAGGAGTTTCCAAGACAAAAGAAGGCTAAAAGAATACATCTCCACAAAACCAGCATTGCAAGAGATGCTAAAGGGTCTGCTTTCAGAAGATGAAGACACAGAGAGAGACAGAGAAAAAAACGAGTACAAAGAGGGAAAATGAGAATGAATAAGTACTTATCAGTAATAACCTTAAATGTAAATGGATTAAATGCTCCAATCAAAACACACAGGGTAGCTGAATGAATTAGAAAGCATGACCCATATATATGCTGTCTACAAGAGACCCACCTTAGAACAAAAGATCTACACAGACTGAAAGTAAAGGGATGGAAAAAGTTTTTCAAGCAAATAGTCATGAAAAAAAAAGCTGGGGTAGCAATACTTATATCCGACAAAACAGATTTCACAGCAAAGGTCATAAAAACAAACAAAGAAAGACATTTCATAATACTTAAGGGAAAAATCCATCAAGAAGATATAACCCTTATAAATATATATGCACTCAACTTAGGAGCACCCAAATATGTAAGGAAATTTTTGAAAGACTCCAAGAAAGTTATAGACAGAAGCACACTCATAGTAGGAAACTTTAACACCCCATTGTCAACAATGGACAGATCTTTGAAGCAAAGAAACATCAAAGATATTGAGTAACTGAACAACACTCTAGATCAAATGGACTTAGTCGATATATATAGAAGATTTCACCCCAAAGAAGCAAAATATACATTCTTCTCAAGTGCACATGGAACATTTTCAAAGACAGACCACATGGTAGGACACAAAATAAGCCTCAAAAATTTCAGAAAATTGAAATTATATCAAGTATCTACTTAGATCACAATCACTAAAAATTGGAAATCAACATCAAGGAAAAAACTCAGAAACACTCAAACTCATGGAGAATGAATAACATGCTATTAAATAATGAATGGGTTAACAATTACATCAAATAAGAAATCAAAAAGTTTCTGGAAACTAATGATCATGAACACACAACAAACCAAAACCTATAAGATACAGCGAAAGCAGTCCTGAGAGGAAAGTTCATATCAATACAGGCCTACCTAAAAAAGCTAGAAGAATTTCTAATAAAAAAATTAACCCTAGAGCTACAAGAACTAGAGGAAGAACAACAAGCAAAGCTCAGATCAAGTAGAAGGAAGGAAATCATCAAGATCAGAGTAGAGTTAAATTACGTAGACATTAAACTAACAATTCAGAAGATCAACATAAGTAGGAGCTGTTTCTTTGAAAAATAATTACAAAATCGACAAGCCTTTAGCCAGGCTCATCAGGAAAAAAAAGAGAAGACCCAAATAAATAAAATCAGAAACAAAAGAGGAGAAATCACAACCGATACACACAAATACAAATGATTGTAAGAAATTATTATGAACAACTGTATGGCGAGAAATTTGACAACCTAGAGAAAATGGATGAATTTCTGGAAACATAGTCTTCCAAAACTAAATCAAGAAGAAGCAGAAAGCCAGAATAAAGCAATAACAACTAGAGAAATTAAAGCAGTAATCAAAAAACTCCCGGAACACAAAAGCTCTGGACCGGATGGCGACACAGGTGAATTTTATAAAACATTTAGGAAAAAACTAACTCCTATCCTTCTCAGACTATTCCAAAATATCCAAGAAGAGGGAAGACTCCCAAACCTGTTCTATGAAGCCAGTATTACACTAATTCCAAAACCACGTCAAGACACAACAAAGAAAGAAACT
Organism: Furipterus horrens; assembly: GCF_987537825.1. NCBI lineage: Eukaryota > Metazoa > Chordata > Mammalia > Chiroptera > Furipteridae > Furipterus > Furipterus horrens. The sequence goes on along the minus strand of NW_028327182.1, from coordinate 62,997,979 downwards.
ACAGTCCAATATCGCTGATGAACATAGATGCTGAAATCCTCAACAAAATATTGGCAAACCGGATCCAGCAACACATTAAGAAAATCATACACCATGATCAAGTGGGATTCATCCCAGGGATGTAAGGATAGTTTAATATTCACAAATCAATAAATATAATATACCACATAAACAAAATGAAAGACAAAAACCACATGATCATATCAATAGATGCAGAAAAAGCATTTGATAAAGTACAACACCCATTTATGATGAAAACACTCAGCAAAATGGGAATAGAGGGAGCAACCTCAACATAATAAAGGTCTATATGAGAAACCTGAAGCCAACATCATACTCAATGGGCAAAAACTGAGAGCATTCCCCCTGAGTTCAGGAACAAGGCAAGGATGTCCACTCTCTTCGCGCCTATTCAACATAGTCTTGGATGTTCTAACAACAGCAATCAGACAAGAAAAAGAAATAAAAGGCATCCAATTTGGAAAAGAGGAAGTAAAACTGTCATTATTTGCAGATGACATGGTAGTGTACATAGAAAACCCATTAGATTCCACAAAAAAACTACCCGACATAATAAGTGAATTAGGCAAAATAGCAGGGTACAAAGTCAATATTCAGAAATCAAAGACATTTCTGTACACCAACAATAAAATCTCAGAGATAGAAACTAAAAGAAAAATCCCATTTACCATAGCAACAACAACAACAAAAAAAAGTACCTAGGAATAAACTTAACCAAAGAGATAAAAGACCTGTACTCAGAAATCTACATAACAATGAAGAAAGAAATTAAGGAAGATACAAATAAATGGAAGCATATAACATGTTCATAGATGAGAAAAATCAACATAATTAAAATGTCCATCCTACCTAAAGCTATTTATAGATTCAAAGCAATCCCTATTAAAACACCAATGACATTTTTCACAGACCTAGAACAAATACTTCAAAAATTCATAAAGAACCAAAGAAGAGCCCAAATAGCCATAGCAATTTTGAGGAAGAAGAACACATTAGGAGGAATCACAATACCTGATATCAAACTATACTAAAAGGCCACGGTAATCAAAAGTGTCTGGTACTGGCAGAAGAACAGACATATAGATCAATGGAACAGAATAGAGAGCCCAGAAATAAACCCAGGTCTATATGGTCAACTAATATTTGATAAAGGGGGAAGGAACATCAAATGGAGTGAAAAGAGACTCTTCAACAAATGGTGTTGGAAGAACTGGACAGGAACGTGCAAAAAAATGAAACTAGACCACCAACTTACACCATACATCAGAATAAGCTCAAAATGGATCAAAGACTTAAATGTAGGCCGTGATACCATAAAAGTCCTAGAGAAAAACATAGGCAGGAAAATTTCAGATATCCCACGTAGCAGCATTTTCACTGATATATCTCCTAAGGCAAGAGAAATAAAGGAAAGAATAAACAAATGGGACTACATCAAACTAAAATGTTTCTGCTCAGCTAAAGAAAACATCAGTAAGATGAAAAGGAAACCAACCATATGGGAAAATATATTTGCCAATGATATCTCAGACAAGAAATTGATATCTAAAATATATAAAGAACTCATATAACTCAATACCAAGAAAGCAGACAACCCAATTAAAAAATGGGCAAAGGACTTGAACAAACACTTCTCTAAAGAGGACATACAGAGGGTCCATAGACATATGAAAGAATTCTCAACATCACTAGCAATCAGAGAGATGCAAATAAAAACCACAATGAGATACCACCTCACACCAGGCAGAATAGCCGTCATCAACAAATCAACAAACAACTTGTGCTGGAGAGGATGTGGAGAAATTGGAACCCTGGTGCACTGCTGGTTGGAATGCAGACTGGTGTAGCCACTATGGAAAACAGTTTGGAATTTCCTCAAAAAACTAAAAATGGAACTACCTTTTGAACCAGTAATTCCATTGCTAGTATTATATCCAAAAAATCCTGAAACACCAATTCAAAAGAACCTACGCACCCCTATATTCATAGCAGCAGTATTTAAAATAGCCAAGTGCTGGAAACAACCTAAGTGTCCATCTGTAGATGAGTGGATCAGAAACTGTGGTACACTTGCACAATGGAGTAATATGTAGCAGAAGAAAAAAGGAACTTCTACCCTTTGCAACAACATGGATGGAACTAGAGACAATTATGCTTAGGGAAATAAGCCAGGCAACAAATGAAAAATACTTTATGCTGTCACCTATTACAGGAAACTAATGAACAACACAAACATATGAGCAAAATTGAACCAGAAGTATGTAAACATGGAGTAGATTAACAGTAACAAGGAGGGAGGTGGGAGGGAGAGAAGGGGGTAGAAAAGGGAAGGGTCTAGTCAAAGAACATGTATAAATGACCCACAGACATGGACAACTGAGTGGGGACTGAATGTGGGGGGAGAAGGGAGGGACAGGGTGCAGGGAAGCAAGAGGGGGAAAAAAGTGGGACATCTGTATTGAAAAAAGAACAAAAAAAATTTTAGTGGGGGAAAAATGAAAATATGAAGAATGGAAATGCCAGTTCAGTGAAAATTAGAAGGACAAGGATTTTCCTTCACACTTTATATTTTTCTCCCTATCTGATCCCTCCAGAGTTTGGCATCTAAAGAAGTAAGTAATGACATAAGTTTCTTTGCATAAAACAAATAAAACAAGGTGTTAATAGAGGTTTTTTGACCAAGATGTTGACTGGAATGTCATGCCTAAAGGAGACATGCTTGAGCTTTGGTTGTTACCAAAAAGCCCTGAGGAACTGGGATTGACTTTTGAAGGTAATAAGAGCCCACGAGATAAAAGTCCTGGTGACGTGGTTGGTGGTGCGGTCCACAGCAATTGTTCCAGGGAAGGAATGAAGGTTGTTTTCCTGAAAAATGGCTAGAAAGGACCTTAAGGCACAATGGAAAACCAGAAGGACTTGGAAAAGACAGGTGTGTACAGGCAAGGCTGAATGCCAGGTATGTGGCTCAGCTTCTGTGCCCTGAAGGGCAGACTGAAGGTCACCGTAAATGTTTATTGTGTAAGTTCCAGCAAAGCAGAACTAAAGATCATAAGTGATCATTTTCTGCTCTTGTTGTGTTTATGCAAATAAACAGGATAAATTAAAAATGGACTTAATGCAGTCCCTTTAATGACAAGGAGGATAATCTTAGGGAGAAAAATCATTATTCAAGGAAAATCACAATGATCAGTGGCAGACTATAAAGTAGTGCATCTAACTATATTTAAAGTTTCTTTTCACTTAAAATATATTTTCATTTGAAAGTTAAACTGTGTCTGTGGTATCATCAAAGATGTTCAATTTACAGGCAAGAAGAATGTCAAATGCCTTGCAACTGAATGTCTTTCCAATAAGGCAGTCTTATAGATTTAGAGACTTGTTTGTGGGTTATGTTACATAAATTAACTTATGTTTTCTGTTTTCAAAGGGCATAAGCCTATGATCTCATTACCTGAGTGATTGTATGAATAGGCCTCACTTAATCCTGTCTGCAGCACTGCCTCCTGAGACTCAATTATTTGGCTGAACTAAGTGGCTGGATTGGTGAAGTATGGGGTGGTCTGTGGGCTTCACTTTACAAAACTGGTTTCTCTTTTTTATCCTAATGGCTTGGACAGAAAGGGCCCAGAGGTCTGAGAAGGGGAAAACCTAAAATATTTCCCTCAGCCCAAACTAAGTATAATGGGCAAAAGGGTTTTGGACAAGTGAGATGTGCCTGGCACACCTTCCTCCGAAGAAGCCCTTTTTTTCCCTAATGTGGGACATTCAAAAATTAATCCCTGCCTTTTGTCAACTAGTAGTTATGGATTGAATAATGTCTTTTAACCCTTTTGCCAAATCTATTGCCCCCAGAATATGATAAGGATGCCAGCCTGTTAAACCAAGCACGCCATTGTCCGTGGATAGCCAACTGACCTGGAGTCTGCACGATCCTTCCCCATGTGGGAAGCCCATCCTCCCCTATGCGTCCCCACTCTTATTAGGAACTTCAGGACCCAAGGGTAGGTAGGACGATGGCCATGTCCAGCTCAAAGCAGCTAGAGGATCTTAAGACCTTCGCCCATTGTCCTTTATAAAATTATAAAGAGTCTTAAGTCTGAGAGAGAGGGATTGTTAATTTTTATTGTTAAAACAATTAATCACTTATTTATTTAAAGAAATAGAAGAATATCTAAAAGGGTGAAGCGGGAGAGCTTGTATGTACAACCCATGGGCATGGACTTGGGGGGCGATTGCTGGGCGAAAGGGGGTGCTGGGTGGAGAGGATCAAGGGGAAAAAATTGGAACTATTGTAACAATATAATCAATAAAATATACTTAAAAAAATAAATTGGCAAAATTAAAAGAAAAAAAATCCAGCATCGTGCTGGAATATTTGAACTTAACTCTCTCAATAGGTGCTATATCAAAGGGAATAAATTTGTATAAATTAAAAAAAAGATTTAATTGAAACCATATAATTTTTTGTTTACATCAAGATTTCCCAAACCAACTTGATAGCCCTATTGAATGAGAATATTCAGGAGTAGAGTCAGAAATATGTAATTTGAAATACTGCCTCAGATAGGTCTGATCATACAGCAGGTTTGATAAACACTGATCTAATGAGTATACAGAAATTCCTACATCCAGTTCTGTTCAAGTTACAAGGAACATTTACCAAAAACTTTAAACATTTACTAAACATGACAATACTTTAGCTAATAAAAGGGCAGAATAAATGCCAAAGAATTTATTTCACATGGATTTTCATTTATGACTACAATTAAACTTAATTAAAATAAAAAATAAAATAAAGCTTAAAATTTACACTCATATACCACATGAAGAGCAAAACAAAAATAACTTGAGGTACTTAAAAACACATTTTTAATAATGTGGTTTAAATAAAGGTAGAAATTCAAAACTATTTAGAATTGCACAATAAAGAAAACATTATAACTCAAAACTTTGGAAATGTTTAAAATGTTGGTGAGTGGAACATAGTGAGAAATTTTTATATTGAAGTTCTTTATGAGAAAAGATGAAGGCCTGGAAATTAATAACCTATCCATTTATGGTAAAAAGCTGATAAAGACTAATGGAATAAATTCAAATAAAGTAGAAGATTAAAAATAAAGGCAGAAAATAATGAACTTAAAAACAAAGACATAGAGAATCATCAAAGCTAAAAACTGGTTTTTGAAGAGATAAAATATAAATTTGACAACTCTCTGTAAAGTTTGATCAATAAAGCAGGAGATAAATTTCAAGAAAAGTTTAAAAGATGAAAAATTACAGATACTTAAAAGCTAAAGAAAAAAAATGCTCTGATGCAAAAATTTTTGAAAACTTTGAAGAAATAGATAATTTCATAGAATAATACAATTCTTCAAAATTGACTGGGGACAAAAAAATGTAACTCTAATTATCAAGGTTAAACAACTATTTTTAAAAATATTCTGAGAAGAAAATAACTTTAGAGATGAATTTGAGTGAGATCATTGTTATCCTTGCATTGAAAAAGAGAGAACATTTCATATTTCATCTTATGAGTCTAAATGACTTTGATGAACCAAAGCAGGTATAATGTGTGAAAAGGCACAAGAATGCCAGTCTTACTTATGTATATTGATCCACTGTGTATTTTGAGTAACATGTTATTTTGATAATTTTATTAATGAAATACTTTATTAGTGACATAATAATTTAAATTATATTATTAGTCCCTAAAAGATGACTGCTGTTACATTTTTCTGATGAACTGAAAATTTGATTATTATGCCATGAACATCTTTATCTCTAGTAATGCTTTTTGCCTTGAATTATATTTGTGTATTCTATGTTAATTTTATGAGCTTTATTTTAAATAGCACTTTTCAGTTCTATCTTTTTTTCATCCTTTCCTATTTTTCTGTGCCTTTATGTTTTATGTGAGGCTCTTATAAACAGCACCTCACTGGATTGTTGTTTTTTATGCATTTTAACAGGAGAGGAATTGGTCCATTTACATATATTTTGGTTAATTTGTACTGAGTTTCAGCTGTATTTCTTTTTTCTTTTTTCTCTTTCTTGTCTTTTTTTCAGTGTATAAACCTTTATTATCATCCAGTTTCTTTCCTCCTCCTCTGTGTTGGGTTTCTGACTCTACTTTTATCTTAGTCCAAGCTCTTGAAATTTTACCATGCTTATATAACAAGATTTAAGTTAATACATACATATATTTTCCCTCCTCTTGAATAGCTCCAGGATGTATGAATATTTAACTCTTCACCATATACACTACATTTTAGGTTTAATGTTATTTTGTGTAATACTTTATAGTTATTTGCAACTTTCAATTATTTTATTTTCCAAATTGAACATTATTATTATTGCTTTGTTCAATATTTCTTTAGATTCTTCTCATCTTTAACATTTTCTTGATTCACCAGTTCTTGCATCTCAGAAGTTCTTTCTGAAAAAATATTTTTATCTTTCTAAATATATACTTTAGATTTTCTTTACTGAAAAATTTATTGGTAATAAACTTAGCTTTTGTTTTTCTAAAAAGAAAGTCTTTTACTCTCTTTTTCTGAGTGTTTGTTCTGAGTATACCCCCTTAAATTTAGAGTTAAAAGAATAAAATGACAGTAAATACATACTTATCAATAATCACTTTAAATGTAAATGGATTAAATACTCCAAACAAAAGACATACAGTAACTTAATGAATAATAAAACAAGACTCATATATATGCTCTCTCCAAGAGATCCACCTCAGATTGAAAAATACACATAGACTAAAAGTAAAGGAATGAAAAAGATATTTTGTGCAAATGGAAAGGAAAAAAAAAGTTGGGGTAGTGATACTTATATCTGACAAAATAGACTTTAAAACCAACACTATAGTAAGAGACAAAGGACACTACATAATAATAAAACAAACAGCCAAACAAAAGGATATAACCCTAGTAAACCTTTATGAATTGAACATAGGAGACCTAAATATGTGAGAGACTGACAGAAATACAAAGTCTGGGATTTAATATCCCACTTACTTCTATGGATAGATCTTGCAGAAAATCAACAAGGAGACAACAGCCATAAACAACACCTAGATCAAATAGATTTAATTGATTCTTTCAACCCAAAGCAGAACAATATACATACTTTTCAAGTACACATGGAATGTTCCTAAGATAGACCACATGTTCGGACACAAAAGAAGTCTCAAGAAATGTAAAAAGATTGAAATCATAAGAAGCATCTTTTCTGACCTCAATACTATAAAACTATAAGTCAATCACAAGAAGAACATTGAAAAATACACAAAGACATGGAAATTAAATAATATGTTATTAAACAATGAATGGGTCAACAATAAGATCAAGGAAGAAATCAAGAGACACTTTTAAACAAGAGAAAACAAGAACACAATAACCCAACATGCAGAAAAATTAAACCGGACCACCTCTTACACCACACATAAGACAACTTAAAATGGATTAAAGACTTAAATGTTACCTGAAATCATAAAAATCATACAAGAAAACATAGCAAAATTTCAAACATTGTTTATAGCAGTGTTTTTCTCAGATATATCTGCCCAGACAAGGGAAACAAAAGAAAAGGTAAAGAAGTGGGACTCATCAAACTAAAAATTTATTGCACAGTAAAGGAAGATGCCAACAAAATAAAAAGACAACCACTGAATGTGAGAACATATTTGCCAATGCATTTGATAAGGAGTTAATATCCAACATTTATAAAGAACTTACAAAACTCAATACCAAGAAACAAACAACCCAATGATAATAATTGGTAAAGGAACTGACAGACGCTACTCTAAAGAGGACATGCAGATGGCTAACAGATATATGAAAAGGTGCTAAACATCAGTAATCCTCAAATAAATTTAAATTAAAACCACAATGAGATTCCACCTCACACCAGTCAGAATGACCATCATCAATAAGTCAACAAACAAGTTCTGGTAAGGATGTGGACAAAAGGGAACCCTTTTGTACTGTACGTTGGAATGCAGACTGGTGCATCCACTAGAGAAAGCAGTATGGATTTATCTCAAAATTTTAAAAACGGATCTGCTTTTTGATCCAGGGTTCTCACTTCTGGGAATATATCTAAAGGAATATAAAAATACTAATGTAAAGGAACATTAACACTCCCATGTTCTGTCCTCTGTGACTCACTTATGGGCATTCCAAACTATAGTATCCTTTATTAATACTGTGGATATCATTCTTTTAAAAAAAATTTATAGTTGTTCTATTACAGTTATCCCAGTTTTCCCCTCATTGCTCTCCCCTGCCCCACCCACACTCCCTTCCACAGTCAATCCCCATGCTCTTGTCCATGTCCATGGGTCATTTATACTAGTTCCTTGATTAAACCCTTCCCCTTCTTTCCCTCTTCTCCCCCTCCTCCCTCCCTTCTGGTCACTGTCAGTCTATTTCTTGTTTCCATGCCTCTGCTTCCGTTTTGCTCAATTGCTTGATTTGTTCATTAGGTTCTTGTATTACATGAGATCATATGGTATTTTTCTTCCCCCACCTGGTTTATTTCACCTGGATAATCCTCTCCAGTTTCATCCATGCTGTCACAAAAGGTAAGGAGCTCCTTCTTTCTTTCTGCTGTGTAGTATTCCATTGTGCAAATGTACCACAGTTTTTTGATCCACACACCCACTGATGGGCACTTAGGCTGTTATGGGCACTTAGGCTGTTACTAACACTTGGCTATTATAAATAGTGCTGCTATGAAAATAGGGGTGCATAGGTTCTTTTGACTTGGTGTGTCAGGATTCTTTGAGTATAATTCTAACAGTGGAATCACTGAATCATAAGGCAGTTTTATTTTGAAATTTTTGAGGAAATTCCATGCTCTTTTTCAGAGTGGCTGCATTATTATACTAAGTTCCCACCAACAGTGCATTAGGATTCTCTTTTAGGCATATCTTCATCAGCACTTGTTTATTGATTTGTTAATTATGGTCATTGTGACTGGTATGAGGTGGTATATAATTTTGGTTTTAATTTGAATCTCTGTTTTAACTAGTGATGTTGAACATCTTTTCATATGCCTATGGGATCTCTTTATGTCCTGCTTGAAGTGTCTGTTCAGGTTCTTCTCCCATATTTTAATTGAATTGTCTGTCTTCCTGGTGTTGAGCTGTACAAGTTCTTTATATATTTTGGAGATCAAACCTTTGTCCAAGGTATCATTGACAAATATGGTTTTCCATATTGTTAGTTCCCTTTTCATTTTGCTCATGTATTTTTTAACTGAGCAGAAAATATTTAGTTTGATATAGTCCATTTGTTTATTCTTTATTTTCCTTGCTCTGGGAGATATATCAGAAAAAATATTGTTGCATAGGATATCTGAAATTTTCCTGCTTATGTTTTCCCCTAGGACTTTTATGGTGTCACTACTTATATTTAAGCCTTTTATCCATCTTGAATTTATTCTGGTATATGGTGTAAGTTGGTGATCTAGTTTTATTTTATTTTATTTTTTCAGGTACCTGTCCAGTTCTCCCAACAACATTTGTGGAAGAGGCTATTTTTACTCTATTTTATGCTCCTGCCACTTTTGTCACATACTAATTGACCATAGAGACCTGGGTTTATTTCTGGGCTTTTTATTCTGTTCCATTGATCTGTATGTTTGTTCTTATGCCAGTACCAGACTGTTTTGATTACAATAGCCTTGCAATATAGTTTTATATCAGGTATTGTGATTCTTCCTACATTGTTTTTCTTTCTCAATATTGTTGGCTACTTGGGGTCATTTTTGGTTCTATATAAATTTTTGAAATATCTGTTCTAGATCTGTAAAATATGTCATTGATATTTTAATTGGGATTGTGTTGAACCTATTAGTTGATTTGGGTAGTATGGACATTTTAATGATGTCAATTCTTTCAATCCATTGACATGTATATACTTCCATTTACTTGTATCTTCCTTAATTTCTTTCTTCAGAGTTCTATAGTTCTATGAATATAGGTCTTTCATCTCCTTGGTTAAGTTTATTCCTAAGTACTTTATTTTTCATGTTGTTATAGTAAATGGGATTATTTTTCTAGTTTCTATCTCTGATATTTCATTGTTGGTGTACAAAAATGCCCTTGATTTCTGAATATTGACTTTGTATCTTACTATTTTGCCAAATTTACTTATTAGGTTGAGTAGATTTTTCATAGAGCCTATAGGGTTTTCCATGTACACTATCATGACATCTGCAAGTAATGACAATTTTACTTCCTCTTTTCCAATTGGATGCCTTTTATTTCTTTTTCTTCTCTGACTGCTATGGCTAGAATTTCCAAAACTATGTTGAATAGACATGGAGACAGTAGACATCCTTGTCTTGGTCCTGATCATAGGGGAAAAGCTTTCAGTTTTTTGCCATTCAGTATGATGTTGGCTGCCGGTTTCTCATATATGGCCTTTGTTATGTTCAGGTATACTCTCTCTATCCCTGCTTAGCTAAATGTTTTTATTATGAATGAGTTCTGTATTTTTTGAAATGCTTTTTCAGCATCTATTGATATGATCATGTGATATTTTCTTTCATATTGTTTGTTTATTACTTTTATTGATTTGTAAATATTATGTCATCCTTTCAACCATATGGTGAATCCTACTTAATCATGATATATGATCATTTTAATATGTTTCTAGATCATGTTTGCCAATATTTTTTGAGGATATTAGCATCTATGTTTATCAGCAATATTGGCCTGTAGTTTTCTTTCTTTATTGTATCTTGACCTGGTTTTGCAATTAGGATAATACTGGCCGCATAGAAATAGTTTTGGAGTCTTCCCTCTTCTTGGATTTTCTGAAATAGTTTGAGAAGGATTGCAGTTTGTTCTTTCCTGAATGTTTTCTAAAATTCACCTGTGTAGCCATCCATCCAGGGCTTTTGTGTGCCAGGAGTTTTGTTTACTGTTTTTATTTCACAAGTTGTTTAGGCTTTCTGCTTGTTCTTGATTTAGTTTTAAAAGATTATATATTTCCAGAAATTTGTCCATTTCACCCAGGTTGTAAATTTATTGTCATATAATTATTCCTAGTAATTTCTTACAATCCTTAGTATTTCTGTGGTATCATAGTGTTTTCTCCTCTTTCATTTCTGATTTTATTTATTTGAATCTTCTCTCTTGATGAGTTTAGTTAGTCCTGTCAATTTTGTTTCTTTTATAAAAGAATGAACTTCTACATTTATTGATATTTTGAATTTTTCTTTTAGTCCCTGTCATTTAATTCTGCTCTCATCCTGAATACATCCTTTTTTTCTTTTTGCTTTCAGCTTTGTTTGCTATTGTTCCTCTAATTCTTGCAGATATAAGGTTAGGCTATTTATTTGAAATTCTTCTATCCATTTTAGGTAGGCCTCTATTGCTATGATTTTCTTCTCTAGGCTACCTTCACTGTGTTATAGGGTTTGGGCTGTTGTGTGTTCATTATCATTGGTTTCCAGAATCTTCTTGATTACTTCCTTGATGTCATTGTAAACCCATTTATTATTTAAAACACATTATTCAGTCTTCATGAATTTGAATGTTTTTGAGTTTTTTCCTTGTTTTTGGTTTCTTATTTCAAACCATTGTGATCTAAGAAGGTGATTGATATAATTTCAATTTTTTGAATTTGTTGAGGCTTGTTTTGTGTCCTACACTGTGGTCTAGCTTTGAAAAATGTTCCATATGCACTTGAAAACATTGTATATTTTTTTTCTTCCAGGTAAAAGTTTTTGTATATAATAATTAAGTCCATTTGATCTTGAGTGTTGTGCCTTTTATTGGAAAATCTGACCATTGTTGACAAGGAGGTGTTAAAATCCCCTACTATGAGCATGTTGCTATTGATATCTTTCTTGAAATCCTCTAAGATTTTCCTTATAGATTTGGGTATGTCTATGTTGGTTGCATATATGTTTACAATGGTAATATCTTCTTGACTGATAGTTCCCTTAAGTATTATGAAGTGTCCTCCTTATCTTTTTTTATGGCCTTTGCTTAGAAATCTATTTTTTCTGATGTAAGTATTGCTAACCCAGCTTATTTTTATGTACATTTGATTGAAATATTTTTGTTTTTCTTCTTTCATTTTCAGTCTCTGTAAATCTTTTATTCTGAGGTGAGTCTCTTATAGACAGCATAGATGTGAGTTATGTTTTCTTATCCATTCAGCTACTCAATGTCTTTTGATTGGAGCATTTAATCCCTTTACACTTATGGTTATTATTGGTAGGTACTTTTTCATTGTCAGTTTTCCCTTTTTACCTGTGTTCCTTTATCTCACTCTCTATTTCATCATCTTCTTATATCATTCCCTTCAGCATCTCTTGCAATGCTGGTTTTGTGGAGATGTATTCTTTTAGTCTCCTTTTGTCTGTGAAATTCCTTATTTCACCTTCCATTTTGCATGAGAGCCTTACTGGGTAAAGTAGTCTTGGTTGTAGGCCTTTGATTTTCATTGCTTGAAATATTTTTTGCCATCCCCTTCAGGTTTGTCATATTTCAGTTGAGAAGTCAGCTGATATTCATATCGGAGGTCCCCTGTATCTTATTTGCTGTTTTTCTCTTGCTGCCTTTAGGATTCTGTCTTTGAATTTTGTCATTTTAATTATGACGTGTCTTGGAATTAGCTTCTTTGGGTTCATCTTCATTGAGACCCTCTGGGCTTCCTGGACTTGCACGACTCTTTTCTCATCAAGTTAAGAAAGTATTTTGTCATTATTTTTTCAAACAGGTTTTTTATTCCTTACTCCTCTTCTTACTCTTCTGGTCTCCCTATGATATGGTTAATATTACCTTTCATGTTGTCCTGCAGCTCTCTTAAACCCTCTTCATTCTATTTCAGTCTTTTTTTATTTTGTTGCACTGTCTGGTAATTTTTTCTCTGTTGTCCTGTAGTTCATTGATTTGATCCCCTGCTTCATCTAGCCAGCTTTTGATTCCGTCTACTGTGTTCTTCAATTATGGAATTGTATTTTTCATTTCCTCCTGGCTTTCATTAATAGTTCCTATATCCTTTTTAATGCTGGTGTAGTTCTCAGTAAGTTCCTTGTAGCTTCTCTGGAGTTCTTCGTAGTTTCCCTCGAGTGTTATGCTGTTCCCCTCAGGTTTTTTGTAGTTTCCTCTAAGCTCACTGAGTTCACTGAGCTTCCTTATAACCATTATTTTGGATTACATGCTTATAATTTGCTTTCCGCTTTTTCATTAGCACCTTTCTAAGAATTCCTCATTTTCTTTCAACAGGGTTTTATTTCTTTGTCTCCCCATTTCTGGTTATTCTTATTGTTTGTTTCTCATTCTTAGATTGATCTTCTTTGACTTCCTGTCTTCATGGTATGACCTTATGTGGTAGAAGACCTGTGGGATTCAGTGGTGCAGTCTCCTTGACCTCCTGAACTGAATCTCTTGGGATGCCCTTTGTGTCACTTATTTGGGCTGTCTGGTTGTACCTTGGTTCTGCTTCTTGTTCTGTTGCTCTTTGGTGGGTCCTTCCCTCCACGTAGCTGATTAAGTGTCACTCAGCCCACCATGTCTTATATACTGTTGTGGAGCCCTGCCAACACAAAACCACACAATTCAAGGAAGAAACCTATACACTCAAAAATAACGCTCACCCATAATCACACTATCAACAGCCAATGAGCCAGTATTAATAAAGATGTAGATATTAATGCTTTTATAAGAAAATAAAAAGAGATAAAAGTTGACTAACTGAAATAAGAATGATTTTTGATAGAGGACATGGAAGAGCAATCATAGTAGCGAGTAGGGACAAGACAATGAAAGAAACAAAGTGAAATATACATCATATATAAAAAAGGGAAGGAAGAAGGTTAAGTAAGAAAGGGGAAGGGTATAATATTAGGTTCCCACAAAAGTTATTATGTATATATGCAAGCATACATACATTTATAATTAGGGAGAGGACAAAAACCAAACCAAACCAAAATTTTTAAAAAAGCAATAGAAGAAGAAATAGGAATGAAATTAGACAAAAAATTTTCACTACAGCACTATTGACAACCAATGAACTAAGATTAATATAGGTGGAATGGAAATAAGAGGGAAAAAAGAAATAGAAAAAGCTTAAGATATGTCCAGAGGAAAGGGAAATGACTGAGATGACAGAGGGAGAAAGTATACTAAGAGTGAGTAGTGAAAACCAGGCTAAGATGGGGAAAAAATTCAAATTCAAAATGAAACAAAGAATGAGCTAGAGGAACGCACAAATTGGATAGGAGAGGGGAACAACAATATTTTAGATTTGAAATACCAAAGTAGTGAATATCAATGAATAAAATTGCAGAAATGCCACAACTACCACCATATCCATAACAAATGAGCAATGATTGATCATGGTGGAGAGGGAATAAGTATTTTTTATGAATGGAGAAAAGAAAGTGCGATGACGAATGACAGGGAAAATGGTTTTGAAAGGCTGGAGAAAGAAGAAATAATAAGAGTGCAGAATGGAAACAAGTGATAGAAAGAGAGAAGGTAGAATTTAAAGCAAAAATATTGAGGAAATCAGATGGAAAATGGATTAAGGGAAGAGAGGAGCAAAATATGAGATTTGAAATAAACTACAATATAAAAATTTATAACTTAAAATGCACAAACTGGGAAGAGAAAAAGTAAATGTTAAAAGAATATTCAGGAGAGAAAATGATTCGTGAAGTAGACTGTGTTGGAAATCATCTTAGTAGCATCTGTTTTTTTTTTGTTTGTTTTGCTTTGTTTTGTTTTTGTTTTTGTTTTTTACCAGTTTCTTCTCTTTCTGGATTTTTCCCTGGTCAAAATTCCATGGATTTCATAATTTCTTTTCTGGCTGTCTATCTCTGAGGAGATCTAGCTGGATGTTGAGGTTGCCACTCTGTCACTGGAGTTTCTGCCAAACTCTCCTCTTCTAACAGACCTCTGCTCTGAGCCATGCTAGGTTGGTTCTTTCCCACTGGTCCTGTGGTACACGCTAGCCCTCTGCATTTTTGTTGAGCAGAGCCACTGTGCCTGCACACAGGTATGTGAGCTCAGGGTTCCTGCCAAATCTTGGGTCTTGCCTCAATTCTCCTTCCAAGAGCCTCTGTGTGGTCCCCACAGTGTGGCACCAGTTCCTGGGGACCTTGTGTTACCCTTTGCAAAAATCATAGTCTTTCAGGGTCAAGGTTGGCCTCTGTCTTCCAGCACCTCCAACAATTTACTACAAAGTATTTCAGTTGATCCTTCCTGGATAGTGCTGGGAATGACCCCTGTGGTGATGAAGTAACACCAGGCAGTAACAGAGTGAAGATTTTGCTTCTTCCAGAGATCTTCAGCCTAATGCAGGAGCATAGTTTCTAGGGTCTATGCCTCCCTAGCCTTTTCTCTTCACCCTGGTAGCTCATGACTCCTGAGCAGATCCACAGCTGCCTCGACACTGTACAGTCAGAAATGCTGGGCTGGGCAGCCCTGGTGGTTCTGCTTAGAAAGCATGGGCCACCAGTTTTTGCCCACTCCCATGCAGTTCCCATGCCCTTCTCCCTGTTCATGCTCACTCACAGGTGCTCTCACTCGCTCCTTACTCTGTGTTTTTACTCCAAGTCTGGTCCACGATGGCAGCAAGTAGACAGGGCTGCCAGCCACTCTGCCACCATCTTCTCTGCTTCAAAATGTTTATATTTATGGTAAGTTAATATATCCATAATTTCATGCAAACAACACACTATCTGTTCAAAAGACTTACATGAAAGATTTTTCTGTGTCTTAATCTTGTACAATTGTGAATTATTTTGAAGAAATATTCATAATTCTTACCTTTGTGTTCTCAGCATTTTCATATTACATTTTCATGTGCTACCTAAAAAATAATAGGTTGAATGAGTAAAGATAAAAAATTTGAGTATTTTGATGGTGCTATATTTTAATATACCTTTTAAATTTCTATATTATAATATTTGAACTTGAGAACAAATGAAGATAAATAAGCTAAACCACTGGACATATTTAGCCTTATTTTAAGTTCTTTAATTTGGATTAAAAAAAAAACATTGTCTTTGAAGGGTGGGTGTTTACTAAAAAGTATGACTAGTCTCATGTAATGAGAATTTTGATAGAGAGGGAAGGATGACTTGGGGACTAGGCAATTTACATGTAGGAGAGCATGTCTGGGTAGGTGAAGCTCAACAGACTGAGTGTGTGATGAAGGAAGTGACATTTAAGTGAGAAGCAGAGAAAAAGAATGTTGTAAGCGACTCATGGTTCACAGAGAAAAGTAAGAGGAGATTTTGTCTACTTTACAATTTTGTTAAAAAATAATAGAAAGAGAAGAATAAAAGAAAAAAGATGAAAGCCAATAAAATATTTTAAAGTTATCTTTCATATCACCAGCAATTTATTAATTTTTAAGCCTAATTTTATTTTAGTTTCTGTCTTTATTATTCTTCTTCATAAATTTTACATCATGCCATATGACTTGGTTCTCTGTTTTTTCCTAAGAAAGGGTGATCTCTTGTTTCTAACTGAACACCACAGGGGAACCAATGTAGGACCCATGTTTTGATGGTCTATACTGATATGGCTTACTGGTTAGAGCTTCCATCTATTTTGATTGGCTATTATCTAGTTTTTATGTGTTTGAATATTACCAAAAAATATTGCCAGGTAATACTTGGTGTCTTATTCCTATTTGTATCTACTCCACACAGAACTTAATTTTAAGCCATAGAGATAAACCATACAAAACACTCAAGACAACTGAAAAAAAGAGGTGATAAAATATAAGAGGACTGTGTGGAAAAAGCCAAGCCATTGTTAACATAACAAGAAAGGTTTTTGCAATATTGATGTAACTTGGCAGGCAATGAGAGTGGACTGGAACATACATGTGTGAGCAATGACAACTTCACTGTATTAGTCAGTGTTAGATGCTGTTGGGTAAGCATGTGTACTGTGTGGCCATCACGTTCAAACTGATTGAGTAGAGCAATGAATCTGAATCAAATTTTGTCATAAGTGTGAACATTTCTCCATGGAAAATACTTGGATGATTCAGAAGGTTTTCAGGAATGATGCAATGAGTGCAGCACAAATAAAGGTATGGAACAAACACTTAAATGATGGTCAAGAATCTGTTGAAAGTTATCCATATTCTGGAAAGCCTACAATAAGCATAGCATGAATATGTACAGGCTGCAATCAACAAAGATTGGTGACTAGCAGTATGAGAACTAGAAGCTGATCTAAGGATTTCAAAAACCACTGTGTCTGAGATTTTGATGCAGGACCTTGGCATGAAATGTGTCATGACAAAATTTGTCTGTGCCTTCTGCTACCAGAGAAGAAGAAACATTGTGCTGCAGTTGCTAATGACTTGATTCAAATAAATATCAATGAACCAGATTTCCTCAAGAAGATCATAAATTTGAAGGAGGCTGAAACATCATTGTTCTATGTACAATGTTTCTTGTATATTGAATCTTTTTCAATAAATGTCCCTATTTTTCGTATTACATGGCTGGATACTTTCTATACAGACCTCATATGTTGCAGGTAATATGGGTCAAACTAACATAGATAAATAGGAAAAAAATCCCTCATTAAATCTAAAAGATAATGCACAGCCAAAATATGGAAAATTAAAGCATTCCATTTTATGTCAAATAAAACAAAAAAATAAAGATCATAAAATTGCCATATCTTTCTCTGCATCTCTCAAGTTAGCTTTACTATTCTTTTTCATGTTAGACTCTTGCACTTTACTCGGGAACAAAACCTGGCCGATGAAAACCTTCAAGACTAACAGTGCAGGGCTTCAGCCGCCAGAGAAATAAACACTACTTCTTAAATCCAACTAAAAAAATCTAAAAGAAAAACCTTCACTAGCCTAACTTGTGTCAGGTGCAGATTCTTGAATAAATCAATTGCAGTCAGAGACCTGAGATTAAGTTAGGATGACCAATCTATTTAATTGGTACAGGAGGAGATGTTGAAGGGTGATTGTAAATATTATAAACTCAGTGCATGGATTATGAGTGTTCACAACCCAAGGGATTACTGAAAGAAAGCATATTATAGTGCTACTGTTACCACATTGTAGCTTAACCTTTCTTTGTGATTGCTATTGTTAGTTTTAATTAGATGAAAGATACTCAATGGGGTTTCATAGTGACACTTAAAAATATAATAAATCATACTATGTTAGCAAGAGATAGATACATTATTGATAATTAGATATAAAGAGATCATTTTTATCTTAAGTTATGAAGTACAACATATGCTCTTATAATCCTTTGTTTCCTCAGAAAGTGTTTTCAAGCTCTGTATTCAGAAACATTATATTAGTTTGACTACTGCATAATGATAACAATCTTTAGAGCAATACTGAAATCATCTGAAATTTCAAACATCATGCAATCCAGAGAGAAGTGCTCTAAATTCTTATCGTCTGGTAAACTGATGTTTGAATTTTTTAGTTGCTTTTTTGGTACACTTAGAATGTGAACACTTAATGTTCTTGAGTTCAATATCACTAAGAACTATTTGCAAAATCAGTCTGGTTGAAACACTTAAACCAAACTTAAATGAATGTTGTTGAATAAAGTTAGCCCAGGTGGTATAAGGTATTTTTTAATAGTTTATTCTTAATAGTTTTATTATTTATCTAAATTATATAGAAATACTTAAGTCTTTGTTACTCAGTGTTTTGGGTTGTTATTGTTATTCTTTTTCTTTATTACTACCAACCAACACTTTATAGAAAATCTTACAAAAAATCACTTAAATTATCTTTAAAGTACTATTGTGTTTAATTAACAATATTAACTATATTAAAAGGGTGAACATTACAGTCATTTACATAAAATATCAACTCCATACATCTTTATTGCTATCTTTTAAGCAATTTATTATAAATTCATGAAAATTATTTTCTGTAGATAAAATTGCTTATAAGAGACCCATTGTTGTGATACTAAGGAAGTCAAATGGTTGTCTGAAAGATTTCTGTTTAGAGTAATTTCTTTGGTACCTAGGAAGAGGTAGGGTTGGTGGAATATAGCTTGCAATAAATGTATAAGTGTCTGAATCAAGGCAACAAACATGCCTTAGAGAAAAATTGTCAGGGTCAAATACCTGAGGTCATGTCCATGGGAGTAGTTCTTAGCTTTAGGTAGATAATATGTGGGGTTCAGATATCAGCATACTTTACAGATTCCCCAAACACTTGCAGGGTCCAGCCATGATTATAAACTAGTAAGCTATAGATTTGGTAAACTGATGCAGGTTCAACGAGATAGAGCAATATTCCTTAACCCTGATTGTAATTAATCACGTGGTCAGCTTTTAACAAACATGACTGTCCTAGTCTTACCCAAGAACATTACATCAACATATCTTTCAGAGAGTTCAGCAATAGTAGTATTTAAAAGTCCCCTTGGTGATTTTAAAGAGCAGTCTAAGTTGAGAATGAAGGCAGCTATGCAAACCAGAAAAGGATCAGATGTGAAGGCAGAGGGAGTTTTCATTTACTGAGAAAAGGAACATATGAAAATGCATAGATCAGGATTGAAGAGCAGAAAGAATAATTTGCCAAAATTTGAACATATCAAATTTAAGATTAGCTAAGGGAACACAGAGTAATGATACCCAAGATGAAGCTAAGTATATTTTTTTAAATCTCAAAAGTATGCATTAAGAACATATGTCAGTATATAAATGACATTTGAGGACATAGGAATAGACAGAGTCTTTCAAAAAAGAATCTGTGTAGTAATAATAATAAAAATAAAAGCACAGGTCTAGGTAACACCAAAACCATGGAGGGAAGAGGAATATATAATGTGTTATTCAGATGCATTTAAATAGAGATTATAAAACATATTGATGTATATACTTTTATAAAAACTTTATTTATTTATTTATTTATTTATTTTCTTGGTGTTTCAATTACAGTTGTCCCATTTTTCCCCCATTTCTCTCCCCGACTCAGGCCAGCACTTCTCCCACAATTATATCCCTCCCCGTTGTCCATATCCATGAGTCATTTATCCACGTTCTTTGATTAAACCCTTCCCTTACTTAACCCCCTTTCTTACCCACTTCCCTCCCACCTGTTGACTGCTATTCTGGTCTTTGTTCTATTTAGCTTGTTTGTTTGTGTTCTTTAGTTTCCTGTATTAGGTGATATCATATGGTATTTTTTTTTCTTTCCCTGGCTTATTTCACTAAGCATAATTTTCTCTAGTTCCATCCATGTTGCTGTAAATGGCAGGAGTTCCTTCTTTCTTTCTGCTACATAGTATTCCATTGTGTAAATGTACCACGGCTTTTTGATCCACTAATCTACAGATGGGCATTTAGGCTGTTTCCAGCACTTAGCTATTGTAAACAGTGCTGCTATAAACATAGGGGTGCATAAGTTCTTTTGAATTAGGGTTTTAGGATTTTTCAGGTATAATCCTAGCAGTGGAATCACTGGTTCAAAAGGCAGTTCCATTTTTAGTTTTTTGAGGTAATTCAATGTTGTTTTCCATAGTGGCTGCACCAGTCTGCATTCCCACCAACAGTGAAGTAGGGTTCGCATTTCTCCACATCCTCTCCAGCACTTGTTTTTTGTTGATTTGGTGATGATGGCCATTCTGACTGGTGTAAAATGGAATCTCATTGTAGTTTTTATTTGCATCTCCCTGATGGCTAATGATGTTGAGCACTTTTTCATGTGTTTATGGACCTTCTGTATGTCCTCTTCAGAGAAGTGTTTGGTTCAGGTCCTTTGCCCATTTTTTAATTGGGTTGTTTGTTTTCTTGATGTTGAGTCATATAACCTCTTTATATGTTTTAGAGATAAGTCCTCTGTCTGTGATGTCATTGGCAAATATGTTTTCCCATATGGTTGGTTCTCTTTTCATCTTGCTGATGTTTTCTTTTGCTGAGCACAAACTCTTTAGTTTGATGTAATCCCATTTGTTTATTTTTTCCTTTATTTCTCGTGCCTTAGGAGATGTATCCGTGAAGATATTGTTATGTGAGATTTCTGAAAATTTCCTGTCTATGTTTTCCTCTAGGACTTTTATGGTGTCATGACTTACATTTAAGTATTTGAAAACAAACCAAAATAAATAAATAAAAATAAGTTTCAGTCCCCAAAATTTATACCGAGGCAATCAATCAAGTTTATAGTACAAAGACATTTTCAGACAAACAAAATTTGAAATTACTACCTCTTAATTTTATTTCCTTATAAGTCTACTAAAAGATGTGTTTTATTCTAATGAGAAAGCTTATTTTTTTAAAGGGAGACAGCAAAATCAGGAGACATATTGTGCAATCCCTAAAATGGTAGTGAAGGAAGTTACTGTGATGAGAGTTGTGTATGAGGAGAAAAGAGCAATCAATTCAGATGGGAACAAGTTAACCAATGACAGTAGATATTCCTTCTAGCAGTTGAAAGAGATTTATAACCTAATTAGTGAATAATCATCTTAAGAATGGCATTTGGCTGAAATTAATAAACATGGAGAAAACAAAAATGTTTTATTTTAATTAATTAATTTATCTGTTTATTTATTTATGTTTAGAGAGAGGGGAAAAGAGAAAGATAGGGAGAGAAACATCACTGTGTAGTTGTCTCTCACTTGCACCCCCAACTGGGTACCTGACACACTACCTAGTCATGTGCCTTGACTGGGAATCAAACCAGTGACACTTGATTTTCAGGCCAATGCTCAATCCACTGAGCCACAGCAGCCAAGGCACAAAAATATTTTTAAAAGTTCTTATTGGATAATAACCAAAAATACAGCAGAAAAGATACATGATCCTAGTCTACTGTGTAATTTAATTGAATGGAAGACACAATTGTGTAAATAATTATTAAAATAACATTTTCATATGCAGAAATGTGGCGGGACAGAGAAAAAAGAGAGTTAAAAAATAAAAATATAAAAGAATGTAAAATATAATTTCTAAGAGTAAAAAGAATGAAATTAGATAGGATTAAATTTGACAAGTAAATATAGCATTTATAGAGAAAAACCATAAGATGTATTGCAGGAAAAACACGTGATAACAATGGCAAAAAAGCATTGATTTTATGCATGTGACAGGTCATCATAAAAATGACAAATTTCACCAAGTTTATAAATTATTGTAATTACAAGCAATTCAACAGGATTAAAATGATAACAAACTCATTCTAAATTTACATGAAAGGATATATGTGCATTGAGAGATTAAGTAATTTTGAAAAAGAATGTCAGAGAGGACATAATCTTAAAAATATATGACATTATAAAAGACATTGGTGACAAAATAAGACATGTTTGAGTAAAGTTTAAGCTAGGTATTGATGTTGCACCACTATTCATTTCTTGTTATTGATTATTTTAATATTTTTATGAGGTATTAACTGTAGAAGTTGAGAGGAAGATATAAGAAAATTCTTTTTACTATTTTTGCAACTTTACTTCTAAAATTAGGTGAAAATAAAAAATTAAAAAAGACAAAGTAGTTAGAACACTGAAGAACTGGTGAGACTAGAAAAAAAAAGGTCAAACAAATAGAATACTAAAAATTCCATTTATATATTATAATTTTATATATGGCAAAACTAACTTTAATAATCAGTGAGTATAATTAATAAAGTATAAAAAATGGCTCACTCTTTAGTGAAAAAGAAATTAGATCCTGCCACAAAACATACAAAAAAATAAAAAACAATAATATGTAACTTGAAAACAAAAAATAAGATGTATAGAAGAAAATATGAAATACTTTTGGAACCTGTATATAGAGGAATATTTTTTAATATTTAAAATAAAAACTATAATGGATGCAGATGGATATATTAAACAGATTTCAGGTAAAAAAAACAAAGTACTTAGTGGCTAACTATGAAAAACAGACTTAACTTGATTAAAAATTTTGTAAATGTCCATTAAAATTATAACATGCAAGTTTAAGCTTATATTGACAAAAAGTAGAAGAACAAAAAGTGTTATTAAAATATTTTTAAAAATTAAAAAAATGTATTACTGGTGGGAATATATATGGCACAATTCTTTTAACAAATTTGCAGTACCTGGTGAGATTATGTATACCCTCACTTCTTAGTAATATTCTAGAGAACAATCTTCCAGATGTCCATAGGATTTATAAAGGAAATATTTATTGATATATATTTCTGGCAAAGAAGAAAATTTATCAAGCTAAATTTCATAAGAGGACAATATCGATAAAAGGTGGAATAAACACAAAATCTAATACAATGTAGTAACAAAGGAAACATAATTATATTGACATAAATAATCTCAAATAGATTTCAAATATAAAAGATTAATCTATGCCAACACTAAATATAATGAGTGATATAGCAAAATACTTCAGTGCATTTAAAATGTAAATACACAGAATATAATCCTATTAACAAATAAAAATATAACTAAATAAATATTTAAACATTGTGTTGGGGGGAAATATATTAAATACACTGAAAGGTATGTCTCAGTAAGAGATAGTGCTTAAGAATGACAGATAAAAAATAATAATCAGTAAAATAAATTAATTAAAATATCCTTACCGGAAACTAACAACATGACATGAAAAGAAATGTCAATTTATTGTGCTTATAGCTAAAATAATAAAATAATAATAAAACTAACATTATTACTGAGTAGCTAAAGAACATAGTACATCATTATTTATAACCAGAAATGTATTATAAATGTAGTGATTTCCATAAAATTATCAGCTGTTAAAATATATTTTCTTAGACAAATATGGAGAATAGAAGGATATACATATATATATATACACACACACATATAGTTTAAATTAGTAAATATGTTAATATTTACATATGTTATTATAAGTTAAATACACATGTATTAACATTAGTTTGTTGTGCATATTGAATATAACTAAAAAAGTAAATCTCTAGAGAATTAACTTCCTTATAAGTAATAGCTTTTACTATGATCTGGTAGAATTTTTAAAAGCATTTCAAAAACTCAAAGATGCTTAATTTATAGGCAAGAAGAATGTCAAATGCCTTGCAACTGGATGTCTTTCAATTAAGGCAGTCTTATAGATTTAGAGACTTGTTTGTGGGTTATGTTACATAAATTAACTTGTGTTTTCTGTTTTCAAAGGGCATAAGCCTATGATCTCATTACCTGAGTGATTGTATGTATAGGCCTCACTTAATCCTGTCTGCAGCACTGCCTCCTGAGACTCAATGATTTGGCTGAACTAAGTGGCTGGGTTGGTGAAGTATGGGGTGGTCTGTGGGCTTCACTTTACAAAACTGGTTTCTCTTTTTTATCATAATGGCTTGGACAGAAAGGGCCCAGAGATCTGAGAAGGGGAAAACTTAAAATATTTCCCTCAGCCCAAACTAAGTATAATGGGCAAAAGGGTTTTGGACAGGTGAGATGTGCCTGGCACACCTTCCTCCAAAGAAGCCCTTTTTTTCCCTAATGTGGGACATTCAAAAATTAATCCCTGCCTTTTGTCAACTAGTAGTTATGGATCAAATAATGTCTTTTAACCCTTTTGCCAAATCTGTTGCCCCCAGAATATGACAAGGATGCCAGCCTGTTAAACCAAGCACGCCGTTGTCCGGGGACAGCCAACTGACCTGGAGTCTACATGATCCTTCACCATGTGGGAAGGTCACCCTCCTCTCCACATCCCCATTCTTATTAGGGATTTCTGGACCCAAGGGTAGGTAGGACGATGACCATGTCCAGCTTGAAGCAACTAGAGGAGCTCAAGACCTTCGCCCATTGTCCTTTATAAGATTATAAAGTGTTTTAAGTGTGAGAGGGAGGGATTGTTATATTTTATTGTTAAAATAATTAATTATTTTTTATTTATTAAAAAAAGAAGAAGAAGAAAAATATATGAAAGAATGACGCGGGAGAGCTTGTATGTATGACCCATGGGCATAGACTTGGGGTGTGGATTGCTGGGGTAGGGGGTGCTGGGTGGAGGGAAGCAAAGGGGAAAAAATTGGAACTATTGTAACAATATAATCAATAAAATATACTTAGGAAAAAAAAAACTAAGGGTAAGTATCCTAAAGTATCAGGCAGAAGAACAACTTAGGGTAACACCAAAACCTTTTAGAAAAGCTAGAGGAAATGGCATTTTTACATGGAGAAAAATCTAGAAATTTACATGAGATAATGATAAACTTGTGAGACTTAAGAAATTATATAGAAAACAGGAAAGCTGAAATAGTAAAATGTTTCTTTAAAGGTTTGTGGGAAGTTGGATATAATAAATTCTAAATCATAAACTGACTAATCTGTCTAGAATTGTTTTATTTTTGACATCAGAGAGAATTGGTAATTGACTTCTCAAAATTGTCCTTTAATTCTCTAAAAACATTTTCACATGTTCTCATCAATGCAATAGAACTTTAACACAAATTTTTATGAATTAATATTTTAAGAGCTTATTTTTAAGTTAAACTCCCTCTCACAATCTCTTTAAAAAGATACAATTGTTCCATTCAAATATAAAGACCAATTGTCTTTTCACTCATGAGGTTTCTCGCACTAGTTAATATTATCTATTTTTGTGGTCTTCTAAGGTACATGTTCAATAGCTGATCTTTTTGCTTATTTCATAATTTTGACTGCATTCATTTACAGTTGCCAAAGATTATTATCTGTTCCTTATTTTTTTCATTTATGTAGCCAACTATTTTCAGCATAAATCTTATTTGTGTTTTCTTATTTTTTATTAAGAAATAATTTGTACTATTATTTGTCAATATCATCAGTTGTAAACTTAAGACCTAACCTTTTAAGTGATTTTTAATTTAATGATTTAATAAATATAGGATTCACTATATATTTCATCTAGAGAATCAATCATTACTAGTTCCTTATAAAATATAAGTTGTTTTGGAGCATTTACTCTAAGATAATTGCTTTTCATTGGACAACAATTTATATAGTTTATGTTAGATAAGGAAATACGTGTAATTAGCCATTAAGATGTACCTACATTAAAGGGGAAGTGTTCACTTATCCTGTTCCTATTCTGGCCTAGGTGGAACTAAATACTAGTGTTTTTAATTTTCTTATAAATCTAAGTGTTTAATATATTTCTTTTGATCTGAACATAAATTTCAAAGATACTTTATTTGTCACAATGTTAAATGGTCTAAGTCTGTTGCTTACATGTTTATTTGGCATATCAATGAACTTAAATTACTGTAAATTTATGCCACTTTGATTTTTGTGACCTTGCTTTTTGAGGTAAATTGACATTTGGTGATGATTCTGCTTATTTTACCAGCTACAACTTGAAAATATAATTTTTTAATCCTTACCTGAGGATATGTTTATTGATTTTAGAGAGAGAGGAAGGGGGAGAGATAGAGAAACCTTGATGTGAGAGAGAAACATTGATCGGTTGCCTCCCATACTTGCCCAACTGGAGATTGAACCTGCAACCCAGGTATATTCCCTGACTGGGAATTGAACCCACAGCATTTTGGTGTACTGTATGTCATGATGCCCCAATCAACTGAGCCACCTGGGCAGAGCTAAATAATGTTCCATGGCTGTTGAAAATATCTGCCTTCTATTTCTTTACTGAGTATATTAGTCCTCCTGCTTTCCTTGGTGTTAATTTAATTGAAATTTTTAAATATTCCTGTATTGTCTTAATGTATTTTCTTTTAAATGGAAATGGAGTTTTTCGAGGTAATGAAAATGATAATTTGTTCCAAGAAGATTTGTTTCCATGTTATTGAGAAATAAAGTGTTAAAAACTAACTACCAAAACCAAATTTGTATCAAGATACATTTATTTCATCTTAAGAATTATAGTGTGCTAAGAGAAATAAAATTTTATTGGAACGTAGTTGGTAAGAGCTCTGTCACTTTTGAAACCCAAATAAAGTAATATAATTGTAAAGCTGAGGAAGCTCTAAAGTTATATTTGAAGGTATTGTTTTAAATGCCTATTCACATGGACTTAACATGGTAGCAGAGTAGGTAGAAACTGAGTGAACTTGCTCCTGCCTCCAATCCAGATTTTCAGCTGAACTTCCAACTAACCTGAACAATCGACTGAATTTTTGCTGATATTAAAATTTTAAGCCAAGGAGTGCTTTAGATGCTTCATACAGTCTGATAAGAGGGGTTTATAAGTGGAAAGTAAAAGACTGCTTGTATGGCTCCTGTCACAGCTAAGAGAGAGACAAAAATTGTAAATTCAGAGTTCCCTCCCACCTTGGAGCAACGGGCCTTAGTCCCATGCAGGGATTCCCAGCCCACATCAACAGAGATGGGAACAGGAGACTGTGTGTTTTCTGTAGTGGAAAATTTGGGAAGATCTAATGAGACTGTGAGACCCAGGTTGACCACTGACAGCATGCAGCACTTCCATTGTTGCAGCGTTACCCTGGAGCAATGCAGGGGCTCAGACTGCTAAAGGAACCATGTTGATGCACTGGGTCTTTCAGAAGCACCTACGGGCTGCAAACAGCAGTGACTTTGAGTGCCACTTAGTTCCTTTAGGAGGTTTTATGGAGATACCCAAGCAGTGACTTAGTTGTATGGTGTAGGTGTTGCATAGATACTGATCAGAGGAACTGATCAGCTCTGCCAGCTGAGAGACTAGATTGAAATTGCAACAGTGAAGCTCCCTCCCCATAGAATTGTGGGGCCCTAATTACACCCAACAATCCCCAACCCATAGCAATGGAGATGGGAAAAGGAGACTGTGGAGTCTCCTGTGGTGGAAAGCATCATGGTCCCACCAAACCTGTGAAAATCAGAGATCGGAAACTCAGTATAAAATATGTCTAAAGTTTTGGTGCCAGCCTGAGAAGTTCACTATATGAGTTCAGACTACAAGAGAAACCAAAGTGCGACAATAGGGCCTCTGAGAGCAACAGACAGGGTGGCATAAAGGGGATCTCTCATTGTTGGAGAAGTGCAGGGTGGAGACCAAAACTGAGAATTTACTAAGTGTCTTGGGAAAGAGAACCAATTCTCCCTCTTGAAGCATAGGGGCAGTGCCCCACCCCACACTGTGAAGCCACCCTAATTGCACCTGCTCAGCAGAACTAGAAATATTTGCTGTTGTTGGTGGTCCATTCTGAACTTGCCCTAGCCACACTAAGCCACACTAATCCACACTAAGCCACACTAGGTCTTGAAGTACTTTCCCACTGAGACCAGTTGTGCAGAGAGATTGGAATTTGCACACTGAGAAGTTTTGGGTCTTGGTTTGCAGGCAGGCCAGGTGCTGTGTGGGGCATAGATCTGGACTGTCTCTCTCCAGAGGGCTGCTGGCTGGGAATTCGGCAGCAGTTGAGCTGCTGGGATACTTTGCAGTGAGGTAAACACACTCTCAGCCCACACTACCATGGAAAGGAAAAAAGTGTCTGTCCTCTTCCTAGTGAGTTACAGGTACCACCCACAATGAGGAAATTGTGCAGAATGGCCCTGCCAGATTCCCCAACTCAGTGCATTTCCATGGGAGGAAGAAAGAGAAACTCAGAATGGGGACTTTCAAAGTATGACCTTTTTGGAGGATATTTTCTAGGAATAGAACAAAAGAACTTAGCCATCTACTGAGGTTTTGGAATAAGACTTGAGCGCTTAGCCTCCACCAGTCACTTGGTCTGCTCTAGCCCAAATAAGAAGCTCTTTTAATCTATCCTCCCCTGAAGTCTAGAGTTGCTGAGCCCACTCCTGCAGAAGGGAAAGCTGAAGGTATCCATTCAAAACCAGCAGCAAGCTTCCTTGAGTAGGCAAATGCTCAAGTGTCTGGTTTTGAGTAGGGTCTACTCTCTCCTCACTGACTGCCCTACAGACTGCATGACCAACAAAGTGGGAAATCTGTTGGCCCTATCTCAACAGATCTGGTCTCATTGTACAGTACCTCATCAAAAAAGCTTAGGAGGAAGACCAGGTAACTGCATAGAGGGGCAGAGCAGCTGAAAAGGGAAGCTGACCTTTGGGGGCCATAGCTCTTATAGAGAGACATTCCAAGAAGGAAAAAGCTGACTCTTATACTGACTGTTCCCTCACATACACAGGAGATCCAGTAAACACAGACAAAATCGGTGAACAGCCTTGTAGCTACAGAGGTATAGCCTAGGACCAGTTATATACAAAGTCTGAAATTGACCTGTATCTGAACAACATCTAACTGGACCCAGAACCAACGAAAGCAGTGGTAGGCTATAGTCCACACCAAAGCTCGAACCAAGTAACCACAAAATCACTACACCCAAAGGAGGATTCTTGCAGGCTACAAACCTTGCTGGGAACAGCACCTCATCAAGGGGCAGCAACTGTGAAAAATTCCATACACAGGCCTTGGGTTATTCTAACAGTTGCCCAGCCTGAAAGGATAATTCTACCTACAAAAGAGCTGCCAGTATTTAAAATACAACTACACCAAAGGGGGCACAGAACACACAAGAAACACTCTTGGACTATGGAGTGCAGGTGTGCTAAAGGATTGTGCAACTGACCCCAGCAAAACACCTTTATCATAAAACAATCAAAGCAGGTTCAGGAGACATAGCACTAATACACAAAGATCAAATGGTATTACAAAGAAAAATGTCCCAACCAAAAGAACAACAGAAATCCCCACAAAAATAATTAAAAGATATACCTGAAAAGGAAACAACACAAATTCCAGATTCAGGATTTAAAATAATGGTTATAAAGATGTTCAAAGACCTGAGGGAAGAACAGATGCTCTCAGTTAGAACTTAAATAAAGAGATAGTAAGCATTAAAAAGGACATAGAAACCATATATAAGAACCAATCAGAAATAAAGATTATAATATCTGAAATGAAGAATTCTCTTGATGTTTTATAATGTTCTCTATGCTGTCCTAACATTATGCTAAATGAAATAAGCGAGTCAGAAAAAGACAAGTACCATATGATTTCACTCATATGTGGAATCTAGTGAAGAAACTGAACTAACAAGCAAAATAAAGACAGACTCACAGATAGAGAGCAAGATGATAGTTACTGTGGGAGTAGAGATAGGGGACAAAGGATCAAGCAAAAAGAAAAAGAACTCATGGACATAGACAAAAGTGTGCTGATTGAGGAGGGAGGAAGGTGGGTTGAGGTGGAAGAGGGTTTAAGGAGAAAAAGTGGTAATGGATAAATACATTAAAAAATTGAAAATAATAATTATCTTGAAGAAATTAACAATAAGTTAGATAAAGCAGATGCCTGAATCAGTGAATTAGAGGACAAGATGTCAGTATCCACCCAAAGAGAAAATGAAAAAGAAAAGAGACTTAATAATAACATGGAAAGTGTAAGGGACCTCTGGGATAACATCAAGCATAAAAACATCTGCATTATACGAGTGCCAGAAGGAGATGAGTGTGAGAAAGGGATAAAGAACCTATGTGAAGAAATAATGACAGAAAGGTTCCCTAACCTGGTAAAAGAAAAGAGCACACAAGTTCAGGAAAGACAGAGATTCCAAATTAAGATGAAGCCAAAGAGACCCACACCAAGACACAACATAATTAAAATGGCCAAACATGATGACAAGGAGAGAATAATAAAGACAGCAAGAAAGAGACAGGTACATACAAGGTAACACCTGTTAGAATCCCAGCTGATTTCTCAACAGAAACACTTCAAACAAGAATGTATTGGCAGGAAATATTCAGAGTGATGAAAGCAAAGAACATGTAGCCTAGATTGCTCTACCAAGAAAGGCTATCATTTAAAATTGAAGACGAAATAAAGAACTTCCAAGAGAAAGAAAGGTTAAAGAAGTTCATTACCAACAAGTCAGCATTGCAAGAAATGTTAGATGACCTTCATTAAGATAATAAGAATTAGAGAGAGAGAAAAAGAATAAATACAAAATTTAAAAATGGTTATATGGAACCAAAAAAGATCTGAATAGCCACAGCAATTTTGAGGAAGAAGAACACAGTAGGAGGAATCACAATACCTGATATCAAACTATGTTACAAGGCCATGGTAATCAAAAGTGTCTGGTACTGGCATAGGAACAGACATAAAGATCAATGGAACAGAATAGAGAGCCCAGAAATAAACCCAGGTCTATATGGTCAACTATATTTGACAAATGGGGAAGGAATATCAAATGCAGTGAAAAGAGCATCTTCAAGAATGGTGTTGGAAGAACTGGACAGGGACATACAAAAAAATGAAACTAGACCACCAACTTACACCATAAACCAGAATAAACTCAAAATGGATCAAAGACTTAAATGTAAGCCATGACACCATAAAAGTCCTAGAGAAAAACATAGGCAGGAAAATTTCAGATATCCCATGTAGCAACATTTTAACTGATATATCTCCTAAGGCAAGGGAAATAAAGGAAATAATAAACAAATGGGACTACATCAAACTAAAAAGTTTCTGCTCAGCAAAAGAAAACATCAGCAAGATGAAAAGGAAACCAACCATATGGGAAAATATATTTGCCAATGATATCTCAGACAAGGGATTGATCTCCAAAATATATAAAGAACTCATATGACTGAACACCAAGAAGACAGACAACCCAATTAAAAAATGGGCAAAGGAACTGGAAAAACACTTCTCTAAATAGGACATACACAGGGTCCACAGACATATGAAAGAATGCTCAACATCACTAGCCATCAAAGAGGTGCAGATAAAAACCACAATGAGATACCACCTCACACCAGTCAGAATGGCTATCATCAACAAATCAACAAACAGCTTGTGCTGGAGAGGATGCGGAGAAATGGGAACCCTGGTGCATTGCTGGTGGGAATGCAGACTGGTGCAGCCACTATGGAAAACAGTATGGAATTTCCTCAAAAAAATGAAAATGGAACTGCCTTTTGAACCAGAATTCTATCACTAGGATTATGTCCGAAAAATCCTGAAACGCCAATTCAAAAGGACCTATGCACCCCTATGTTCATAGCAGCACTATTTACAATAGACAAGTGCTGGAAACAACCTAAGTGCCCACCTGTAGATGAGTGGATCAAAAAACTGTGGTACATTTACACAATGGAGTAATATGTAGCAGAAAGAAAGAAGGAACTTCTAACCTTTGCAACAACATGGATAGAACTAGAGAGAATTATACTTAGCGAAATAAGCCAGGCAACGAAAGAAAAGTACCTTATGCTGTCACCTATTACAGAAAACTAATGAACAACACAAACAAATGAGCAAAATTGAATCAGAGGTATGTAAACAAGGAGTAGACTAGCAGTAACAAGGGTGGGGAGGCAGGAGGGAGAGAAGGTGGTAAGAAGGGGAAGGGTCTAGTCAACGAACATGTATAAATGACCCACAGACATGGACAACTGAGTGGGGACTGAATGTGGAAAAAGGGAGGAACAGGGTGCAGGGAAGCAAGAGGGGGGAAAAGCGGAACAACTGTAATGCAAAAACAAACAAAAAAATTTTTTAGGTGGATGGCATAAAAATATGAAGAATGGAAATGCCAGTTCAGTGAATATTAGAAGAGCAAGGATTTTCCTTCACACTGTATATTTTTCTCCCTATCTGATCCCTCCAGAGTTTGGCATTCTAAAGAAGTAAGTAATGACATAAGTTTCTTTGCATAAAACTAATAAGACCAGTGGTTAATAGAGGTTTTTTTTTTGACCAAGACATTGACTGGAATGTCATGCCTAAAGGAGACATGCTTGGGCTCTGACTGTTACCAAAAAGCCCTGAGGAACTGGGAATGACTTTCAAAGGTAATAAATGCCCACAAGATAAAAGGCCTGGTACTGTGGTTGGTTGTGTGATCCACAGCAATCTTTCCAGGGAAGAAATGAAGGTTGTTTTCCTGAAAGATGGCTAGAAGGGACCGTAAGGCACAATGGAAAACCAGAAGGACTTGGAAAAGAGAGGTGTGTACAGGCAAGGATGAATGCCAGGTATGTGACTCAGCTTCTGTGCCCTGAAGGGCAGACTGAAGGTCACCCTAAATGTTCCTTGCGTAAGTTCCAGCAAAGCAGAACTAAAGATCGTAAGTGATCATTTTCTGCTCTTGTTGTGTTTATGGAAATGAACAGGGTAAATTAAAAATGGACTTAATACAGTCCCTTTAATGACAAGGAGGATAATCTTAGGGAGAAAAATCATTATTCAAGGAAAATCACAATGATCAGTGGCAGACTATAAAGTAGTGCATTTAACCATATTTAAAGTTTCTTTTCACTTAAAATATATTTTCATTTGAAAGTTAAACTATGTCTGTGGTATCATCAAAGATGTTCAATTTACAGGCAAGAAGAATGTCAAATGCCTTGCAACTGGATGTCTTTGCAATAAGACAGTCTTACAGATTTAGAGAGTTGTTTGTGGGATATGTTACATAAATTAACATGTGTTTTCTGTTTTCAAAGGGCATAAGCCTATGATCTCATTACTTGAGTGATTGTATGTATAGGCCTCACTTAATCCTGTCTGCAGCACTGCCTCCTGAGACTCAATGATTTGGCTGAACTAAGTGGCTGGGTTGGTGAAATATGGGGTGGTCTGTGGACTTCACTTTACAAAACTGGTTTCTCTTTTTTATCCTAATGGTTTGGACAGAAAGGGCCCAGAGGTCTGAGAAGGGGAAAACCTAAAATATTTCCCTCAGCCCAAACTAAGTATAATGGGCAAAAGGGTTTTGGACAGGTGAGATGTGCCTGGCACACCTTCCTCCAAAGAAGCCTTTTTTTTCGCTAATGTGAAACACTGAAATATTAATCCCTGCCTTCTGTTATCTAGTGGTTATGGATTGAATTATGTCTTTTAACCCTGTTGCCAAATCTGTTGCCCCCAGAATACAACAAGGATGCCAGCCTGTTAAATCAAGCACGCCGTTGTCCGGGGACAGCCAACTGACCTGGAGTCTGCACGATCCTTCCCCCTGTGGGAAGGCCAACTTCTCCTCCACATCTTCACTCTTATTAGGGATTTCTAGACCCAAAGGTAGTTAGGACGATGACTATGTCCAGCTTGAAGCAGCTAGAGGAGCTCAAGACCTTTACCCATTGTCCTTTATAAGATTATAAAGTGTCTTAAGTGTGAGAGGGAGGGATTCTTATTTTTTATTTTTAAAATAAGTAACTAATAATTTATTTATTTTTAAAAAAGGAAGAAGAATATATGAAAGGGTGAAGCGGGAGAGCTTGTATGTACAATCCATGGGCATGGACTTTGGGGGGGAATTGCTGGGGGAGGGGTGTGCTGGGTGGAGGGGAGCAAAGGGAAAAAAATTTTAACTATTGTAACAATATAATCAATAAAATATACTTTTAAAAAAGCAGATGAAAATAAATTGTACAGGCTACTGGCAATCAACTTTTGGAAAATGATAGGTACATTTATGTTTGTGCCATCATGCAAAAGTAATTATATAAAATGAAAACCATTAAGGCAACAAAAATAATGTTGAGGAAAATAACAGGTGCATCTTTTTCTTTCTTCTAAAATATAATTTCATATGGATGAGAAAGAGTGACTATAACTTTTTATGAAAAATCACATTTATAACAATAAAATATTTACATGAAAAGAAAAACTACCTACCTATAATAACTTTAAATGTAAATGGATTAAATGTTCCAATCAAATAATATAAGGTAGCTGAATGGATAAGAAAACAGAATCCATATATATGCTGTCTTTAAGAGACCCACCTCAGAGCAAAAGAATTCCACAGACTAAGAATAAAGGAATAGAAAAAAATATTCCATGAAAGTTGAAGTGAAAAAAAGCTGGGGTATCAATACTTATATATGACAAAACAGTCTTAAAATTGAAGCCCATAGAAAGAGACAAAGAAGGTCAGTGAATAATAATAAAGGGATCAATCCAACAAGAGGACATAACCTTTGTAAATATATACACACCCAAAATAGAACTGAAATACATTTTAAAAATCTTGATGGACTTTTATGAAGATATTGACAATAATACTGTCATAATAGAGGATTTTAACACACTGTTGTCAACAATGGACAGACCTTCTAGATAAAAATCAACAAAGATAACAACATTAAATGGCATTCCAGATTAAATGGATTAAATTAATATTTACAAAACATTTAACCCCAAAGAAGGAGAATATATATTCTATTCAAGTGCACATGGATCATTCTCTGATAGACCCTATGTAAGACTAATAAACAAATCTTAACAAATAAGAAATTGAAATAATATCAAGTATTTTCTCAAATCACAATGGCATGAACTTAGAAATCAACCACAATAAAAAGACTCAAAAACACTCAAATACTTGGAGACTAAAGAGCATGATATTAAATAATGAATGGGTAACAAATGAGATTAAGGTAGGTATCCAAAAGTACCTGGAAAGAAATGAAAATGTACACAGAACAAACCTGAATAGATTGATAACAATGAATGAAATCAACATAATAATAAAAAACACTACCAGTACAGAAAACCCTTGCATCACAGGGGAATTTTATGAATCATTCAAAGAAGAACTAAAACATCCTTCTTAAACTATTCCAAAAAATTCAGGAGGAGGGAAGACTTTCAAGCTCTTTCTATGGGGCCAGTGCTATTTTACTTCCAAGACAATAGATAAAGACACAACAAAGAAAGATAATTACAGGTCAATACCCTTGATAAATTTAGATACTAAAATCTTCAACCAAATATTAGCAAGCAGTGTTCAGCCATACATCAAAAAGATCATACACCATGATCTAGTAGGGTTTATTCCAGGGATGCAAAGTTGGTACAATATTCACGAATCAACAAATGTGATACATCACATAAAATGAAAGACAAAAACCACATGATATCAACAGATGCAGAAAAAACGTTTGATAAAATCCAGTACCCATTTAAAATAAAAAATCTTAGCAAAGTAAGAATAGAGGAATCACACCACAGCATATAGGAATAACCTACAGCCAACACTAAAAGTGCCTGCACCCCTTAAGATCAGAAACAATACAGGGATGTTCACTTTCATCACACTTATTCAACATAGCTCTGGTAGTCCTAGATACAACAATCAGACAAGAAAAAAAAAGATATACACATTGGAAATAATGAGGTAAAGCTGTCATTATTTGCATATGACATGTTATTGTATATAGAAAACCCTTAGGACTCCACCAAGAAAGAAATATGAAACCTAATAAATGAGTTTGAAAAAGTAGCAGGGTACAAAATTAATATCCAGAAATTGATGTCATTTTTATACACCAATAATGAGCTATCACAAAAAGAAACTAAGAAAACAATCTTATTTACTGTTGTAATAAAGAAAAATAAGGTACCCAAGAATAAATTTATCCAAGGAGGTAAAAGATGTGTACTCAGGAAACTAGGCCACTGAGGAAAGAAATTAAGGAAGATACAAATAAGTAAAAACATATACGTGTAAATGATAAGAAGAATAAATATCATTAAAAGGTCCATTCTATCTAAAGCAATCTATATATTCAACACAATTCTTATTATAATACCAGTGGCATATTTCACAAAACTATACCAAATATTCCAATACTTATATGGAACCAAGTAAGATCCTGAATAGCCTCAGCAAACTTACAAAAGTAGAACAAAGCTGGAAGTATCACAAATCTTTATATCAAAGTATACTATAGGGCCACTGTGATAGAAACAACCTGGAACTGGCATAAGATCAGATATATAGATCAATAAAACAGAACAGAGAGCCAAGAAATAAACCCATGCCTGTATGATCAACTGATACTGACAAAGGTGACAAGAGCATACAATGGAGCAAACACAGTGTTTTCAATAAATATTGTTGGAAAACTGGACTGGTACATGCAAAGAAAAAAAAATTAAACTAGACCATCAAATAACACCATACACAAAAAGAAAATCAAAATGGAAAAGAAAAAGACTTAAATGTAAGTCACAAAGCCATAAAAATCCTAGAAATAAATATAGGCAGTAAAATTTCAGAAATTTCCCTTGGCAATATTTTTGCCAGTATATCTCCTAAAGCACTGGAAACAAAGGGGAAAATAAACAAATGGGATTACATCAAATTAAAAAGCTTCTGAACATCCAAAGAAACCATCAGTAAGACAAATAGGGATACCACTGTATGGAGAACATTTTTGCCAATGATACATCTGATAAGAGTTTAATCTTCAAAATATATTACGAAGTGATACAACTCAATGCCAGGATGACAAACATTTCAATTAAGAAAGGGGCAAAAGACCTGAATAGACACACTTCTTCAAAGAGGACATATAGAGAGCCTATAGACATATGGAGGAAAATTAAAAAGCTCAACATCATTAATTATTGAAGAAATGCAAATTAAAACTTCAGTGGCTATGATCAATAAATCAACAAACTGTTGGCTAGGATGTACCACATCCTAGAAAAGGGAACCCTAGGAGAAAAGGGAACCCTAGTGCACTGTTGGTAGGAATGCAGCCTTGTACAGCCACTATCAAAAATAGTATAGAATTTCCTCAAAAAATTAAAAATAAAACTGCCTTATGACTCAGCAATTCCACTGCTGGGAATATACCCAAAGAATCTTTAAACACCAATTCAAAGGAACCTATGCACCACTATATTCATAGCAACACGTTTTACAATAGCCAAGTGTTGGAAACAGCCTAAGTGCCCATGAGTAGATGAGTGGATAAACAAGTTGTGGTACATTTACACAGTAAATTACTAAGGAGTAATAAAAAAGAAGAAATTCTTACACTTTGCAACATCATAGATGAACCTGGGGGATATTATAATAAGTGAATTAAGTCAGTCAATGAGTAAACTATAGCATACGATCTCACTTATCTTTGGAGTCTAATGAATACAATAAACCAATGAACAAAAGAGTAACAGAAGCTTAGTTACATGAAACAAACTGACAGCTGCCAGAAAGAAGGTGGTGTGGTGGGAGGGATGAACAGCAGGATAGATGGTGAAAGGATTAACCAAAGAACATTTATGCAAAACCACTGGACATAGACAACAATATGCAGATTGACTTAGGGGGGGGGAGAGTGTAAGGCTAAGTGGAAGTGGGGAAAGGGAGTGAAAATGGGAACTATAGTAACATAAACAATAAAAATAAATAAAATTTAAAATTTTAATGCTCCAATTAAAAGACATAGGGTAACGGAATGGATACAAAAACAGGACCCACATATTTGCTGTCTACAAGAAACACACCTCAAAACAAAAGATTTACACGGACTGAAAGTAAAGGAATATAAAAAAGTATTCCAAGTAAAGAAAAATGAAAAAAAAAAAAAAAGCTGGGGTAGCAGTTCTCATATCAGACAAAACGGATTTCAAAGCAAGGGCAATAAAAAGAGACAAAGAAGGACATTTCATAATACTTAAGGGAACAATCCATCAAGAAGATATAACACTGATAAACATATATGCACCCAACATAGGAGCACCCAAATACATAAAGAAAATAATAGAAGACCACAAGAAGGATATTAACAACAACACACTCATAGTAGGGGACTTTAACACTCCATTATCAACAATAGACAGATCTTCGAAGCAAAGAAACACCAAGGATATACAGGCATTGAACAACACACTAAACCACATGGGCTTAACTGATATATATAGAACTTTTCACCCCAAAGAAGCAAAGTATACATTGTTTTCAAAGGCACATGGGACATTTTCAAAGATAGACCACATGATAGGACACAAAACAAGCCTCAACAAATTCAAGAAAATTGAAATCATATCAAGCATCTTTTCAGACCACAATGCCTTGAAACTAAAAATCAACTTCAGAGAAAATAATCAAAGACACCCAAACTCATGGAGAATGAATAACAAGCTACTAAATAATAAATGGGTTAACAATGACGTCAAAGAAGAAATCAAGAAATTTCTGGAAACTAATGATAATAAACACACAACAGCCCAAAACCTATGGGACACAGCAAAAGCAGTCCTAAGGGGGAAGTTCATAACAATACAGACATATCTGAAAAGGATAGAAGAATCTCAAATTAAAAATCTAACCCTAAAGATACAAGAATGAGAACAACAATAACAAACAAAGCCTAGAGCAAGAAGAAGAAAGGAAGTCATCAAGATCAGAGCAGAATTAAATGACATAGAGACCAAACAAATAATTCAAAAGATCAACAAAACTAGGAGCTGGTTCTTTGAAAAATTAAACAAAATTGACAAGCCTTTAGCCAGGTTCATCAAGAAAAAGAGAGAGAAGACCCAAATAAACAAAATCAGAAATGAAAGAGGAGAAATCACAACTGATACAACAGAAATACAAAGGATTGTAAGAAATTACTACAAACAACTCTATGGCAAGAAATTTGACAACCTAGAAGAAATGGACAAATTTCTAGAAACATATAACCTTCCAAAACTGAACCAAGAAGAAGTAGAAAGCCTGAACAGACCAATAACAAAGAAGGAAATTGAAACAGTAATCAAAATCTCCCAGCATACAAAAGCCCTGGACTGGATAGCTTCACGGGCGAATTTTACAAAACTTTTAGGAAAGAACTAACTCCTACCCTCCTCAAACTATTCCAAAAAATCCAAGAGGGAAAAATCCCAAACTCTTTCTATGAAGCCAGTATTACCCTAATTCCAAAACCAGGTCAAGACACAACAAAGAAAGAAAACTACAGGCCAATATCACTGATGAACATAGATGCGAAAATCCTCAACAAAATATTGGCAACCAGGATCCAGCAATACATCAAAAAAGTCATACACCACTATCAAGTGGGATTCATCCCAGGGATGCAAGGATGGTTTAATATTCGCAAATCAATAAATATAATACATCACCTAAACAAAACGAAAGACAAAAATTACATGATCATATCAATAGATGCAGAAAAACCATTTAATAAAGTACAACACCCATTTATGATGAAAGCACTCAGCAAAATGGGAATAGAGGGAGCATACCTTAACATAATTAAGGCTATATATGAGAAACCTGAAGCCAACATCATACTCAATGGACAAAAACTGAAAGCATTCCCGTTGAAATCATGAACAAGACAAGGCTGCCCACTCTCTCCACTCCTATTCAACATAGTGTTGGAAGTCCTAGCCACAGCAATCAGAAAAGAAAAAGAAATAAAAGGCATCCAAATTGGGAAAGAAGAAGTAGAACTATCATTATATGCAGATGACATAATAGTATACCTAGAAAACCCTATAAACTCCACTAAAAGACTACTCGATATAAAAAGTGAATTTGGCAAAATAGCAGGGTACAAAATAAATATACAGAAAGCTAAGGCATTTCTGTACACCAACAATAAAACATCAGAGACAGAGACAAAAAAGAAAATACCATTTACTATAGCAACAAGAAAAATAAAGTACTTAGGAATAAACTTAACCAAAGAGATAAACACTTGTACTCTGAAAATTACGTAACACTGAAGAACGAAATTAAGGAAGATTCAAATAAATGGAAGCAAATACCATGTTTTTGGATGGGAAGAATCACCATCATTAAAATGGTCATACTACCCAAAGCAATTTACAGATTCAATACAATCTCTATTAAAATACCAATGACATATTTCACAGGCCTAGGACAAATACTCCAAAAATTCATAAGGAACCAAAAAAGACCCCAAATAGCCAGAGCAATCTTGAGACAGAAGAACACAGCAGTAGGAATCACAATACCATACATAAAACAATACTACAAAGCCACTGTGATCAAAACAGTCTGGTACTGGCATAAGAACAGACATATAGATCAATGGAACAAAATAGAGAGCCCAGAAATAAACCCAGGCCTCTATGGTCAACTAATATTTGATAAAGGAGGAAGGAACATAAAAAGGAGTGAGAAGAGCCTCTTTAACAAATTGTGCTGGGAGAACTGGACAGGAACGTTCCAAAAATTGAAACTAGACCACCAATTTACACCACACACGAGAATAAACTCAAGATGGATCAAAGACTTAAATGTAAGCCATTACACCATAAAAGTCCTAGAGGAAAACATAGGCAGGAAAATTTCAGATATCCCATGTAACAATATTTTCATGAATACATCTCCTAAGACAAGAGAAATAAAGGGAAAAATAAACAAATGGGACTACATCAAACTAAAGAGTTTCTGCTCAGCAAAAGAAAACATCAGCAAGATGAAAAGGGAACCAACCATATGGAAAAACATATTTGCCAGTGATATCTCAGTCAGGGGACTGATCTTCAAAACATATGAAGAGCTTATATGACTCAACACCAAGAAAATAGACAACCCAATTAAAAAATGGGCAAAGGAACTGAACAAACACTTCTCAGAAGAGGACAAACAGAAGGTCCATAAACACATGAAAAAAATGCTCAACATCACTAGCCATCAGAGAGATGCAAATAAAAACCACATTGAGATACCACTTTACACCTGTCAGAATGGCCATCATCAACAAATAAGTGCTGGCAAGGATGTGGAGTAAAGAGAACCCTACTGCACTGTTGGTGGGAATGCAGACTGGTGCAGCCACTATGGAAAACAGAATGGAATTACCTCAAAAAACTAAAAATGGAACTGCCTTTTGAACCAGTGATTCCACTGCTAGGATTATACCTGAAAAATCCTAAAACCCTAATTCAAAGGAACTTATGCACCCCTATGTTCATAGCAGCACTGTTTGCAATAGCTAAGTGCTGGAAACAGCCTAAGTGCCCACCTGTAAGTGAGTGGATCAAAAAACTGTGGTACATTTACACAATGGAATACTATGCAGCAGAAAGAAAGAAGGAACTCCTGCCATTTACGACAATATGGCTGGAACTAGAGAGAATTATGCTTAGTGAAATAAGCTAGGCAAAGAAAGAAAAATACCACATGATATCATCTAATACTGGAAACTAAAGAACAACATAAACAAACTAACTAAATAGGACAAGGAGCTGAATAGCAGTCAATAGGGGAAAGGGGGGAGGGAGAGATGGGAGGATAAGTAAGGGAAGGGTTTAGTCAAGGAATGTTTATAAATGACTCATGGACATGGACAATGGGGAGGGATATGATTGTGGGAGAAGGGGTGGGCTGGGTGGGGGGAGAATTGGGAGAAAATGGGATAACTGTAATTATAAAACCAATAAATAAATTTTTAAAAAAATTTATAAATGCATATTCACATGTTCTAATTCCAGTACTCCCAAAATGCAGAAAATAAATATTTGTTGAATATACAAATAGTTGTTATTTAACTTATTCCATAACAGTATAATGTTTGTTTTTTAATAGGTGAAGTAATTTGAATAGAAGGTGATATTTATCTATTTTCTATCTATCTATATCTAAGGATGGTAATCATTATTTAAAAAGTTTGGAAAAGAAGGAAAGAGTATTTCATGGGTGAGAGGAGACTATGAGAAATGGCGATATCAATAGAGGAACTGACAGGGTAAGTATAGATAATTTTGACATATGGTTCCTTGCAAGAAAATGGCAGTACTAATTACCTATGCTTCATTCTTTATCAACAGTCTCTTTGAACCCCTTCAGAGATCCTCAGTGACCTCATAGCTACAGTTCCTGACCTTCAGTATAAAAAGCACTAAATGAAAAGGAAAAAAATTGCTCAAAGCTATGCATTTCTGAACTACAAAATAGCTTACAAAGTTAAAAATAGAAATCTGAATACATGTGTCAACACTTACATTATTGAAAACACTAATTCTTTCTCATACCCAGCATCCCTACTTAAAGTAGATAGAGAAACATAATCATGACAAGGTCAAATAATTGACATCATGGTCCTCCTGGACAAGACATTTGTCCCTACATAAGCTACTTTTATTTTTAAGGAGCACTTTTTTCCATTGCCATAATAATGACTATATTTAGAATTATATAGAATCTGTATGAACCATAACTTTCTTTCAAATATACATCGGATTTAGTCAAAGAATGTGTGTAAATGACTCATGGACGTGGACAACGGGGAGGGATATAATTTTGGGAGAAGGGGTGGGCTGGGTGGCAGGGATCACTGGGGGAAAATATGGGACAACTGTATTGAAAAACAAAAAAAATAAAAAATAAAACATCTATATATAGATCTAAACTTTCAGTTTTAAATTGAATTTAAGTTGAATACCTTAAAAAGAGTAAAAGATTATCCACTTGTTTTCTGAATGTGTCAAAAAAAGACAAGGGCTAACAGTAAGGGTTTATGGACAAGATATGGTAATTAAGCTGTACTTTTTGACTAAAAACATGTTTTCTTGTAATTTTAAAGTATTACCCACCAGATGAACATATTTTTACTATATGTGTACTTAAGATATGGGTATCAAAGTGGATTTGAGGGAGATAGAAGTGATTTTAAATGGTAGATTAGTTCACATTTGGCAGATCGTAATTCTTGACACTTTAATATGTAGACATATTTATTCAAATAAATTCTGAAACATAGGAGGAAGTAAGCACTAGTATGAAGTTTTTCTTAGGTAATTATGTGTATTAAGGATTACTTTTTATTTTATATTTTACATTATTTAATAATGTATACAGCTCAATTGCATGGAAGTATTCAAATAAATTCTAAAATATAAGATGAAATATAAGAACAAGTATAAAGTTTTTCTTGGATAGTACTCTGTGTATTAGAGATTACCTTTTTTATTTTATATTTTTACACAATGTACTTAATTATAATACAACTAAGTTACATGAAAAAACCCTGCTTATTGAAACGTTTGGATAGCCCCCTAGTGTGCTAG
Organism: Furipterus horrens; assembly: GCF_987537825.1. Lineage (NCBI taxonomy): Eukaryota > Metazoa > Chordata > Mammalia > Chiroptera > Furipteridae > Furipterus > Furipterus horrens. The sequence goes on along the minus strand of NW_028327182.1, from coordinate 62,954,241 downwards.
TTCATAAAATGAGCTGGAAAGTCTAATTACTTTATTTCACTAATTCATTCAGTGATTCATTGAATAAGAATTCATTGTTTGCTTACACGAAGCCAAATGGGGTATTATATTAAAAGGGTTATGATTTTAGTAAAGAAAATTACACAGAGGACTTAAAATTAATACCTCCTATATATACAATTTCTATCTTCCTACTTGCTTCTGAATTTATAATAATAAATATGTTCACTAAATATTTTTAATAGCTACAGTAATTATTTTGTAAACATAATAATTTATTAAATAATCACATTAAAATATTAACATGCAAAATGTTTTATTCTTTAAAATAATCACCTTAGAAAACTACATGTTTATTCTATGATTAACTTTATATCTCTAATATTCAGGAGTAAAATAAGAAGGCACCCTACATATTCTAAGTGGAATGATTATCTAAAAAGATTAATTCAATCTTCAGATGATCTGTATCACTTATGAACAATATCCTTTCACTATTTTCTTTTTTATTAGTTTTTATTGAATTTATTGGGATGAAAAATGGTTAATAAAATTATATCAGTTTCAGATGTATAATTCTACATATCATTTGTATATTGTATTATGTTTGTTTTTGGAGAAAACAGGATTCTTCCACAGTATCACAGGAAAAGCATTGCAGAGATACACACAAAGGAAGACATGAGATATAGTGGCAAGATTTATTGGAACAAAAACAAAGGAAGGGTTTAGGCCATGTCTCTGCTGCCAGGTGACATGCCCAGTGCTATTATGCCCAATGTCTCATCCACAACCTGGTGGCTTAGCTCAGTCTTGCTTCAGAAGAAACCCAGCCTTTAGGGCTGCAGGCCCACACTTGTCTTTACCAAACCCAGGGGGAGAGCCAGGACTCAGAGCTGTCATGCCATTAGCCTGGCACCCAAGGCTCCAGTAGTCCAGTGCAGTCTCTGTTCCCATCAGCCAGCAATTGGCGCTGTAATTTGGCCTGTGTAGCTGCTGAAGAAAGAGAGAGAGCACCAGTGCCTCAGGCCTTTGATAAACTTTGATAATATTTCCTTGATCTTGGAAGAGAGGAGGCTTTTGTTCAATCTATCGATCCCTTCCTGGGTCTTCTTGGAGATATGCTGGTGCTTCTCCCTACCCAGTCGCTTTCCTGGACCTTGTGGTGTTTTGCATCCTTATCTTATACAGTTCTTCCTCCAGATTTTCCCAGGTTTGTATCCTTCTCTTCTTGGTAGCCATTTTGGCTCCCACTGTGTATGCCTCAGTAACAGAACTTCCCTCACCCTATTCGTTCCTCCCTGGGGCGATTGAAAAGGGTTCTTCCCTGTGTACTTGGGAATTGGGGATTAGGGTTCCTTTGGGCATAAGAAGCAGCTGTTCTTTGGAGTGTCTGTGAAACTGCCCCTTCTTAGCTAATTCAGGTTAATTAGATGTCGGGCTCCCTTATTTTTCGCTTATATCTAACTAGTTGCCTGCTATAACATGTTCACCACCCAAAGTCAGGCCCCCTTCCATTACCATTTATTCCCAATTTACCCCCTTTTACCTCCTGCCATCTTCCTTTCTCTCTTGGAATCACCATACTGTTGTCTGTCTATGAGGTTGATTTTGTTTGTATATATATATATATATTTGGTTGTAAAAAAGAAGGAAATCTTACCTTTTGTGACAGCATAGATGGGCCTGGAGAGCATTATGCTAAGTGAAATAAACCAGCCAGAGAAAGACAAATACTGTATGATTTCTTTTATATGGGGAATATAATGAACAAAATAAGCTAATGAAGAAAATAGAAATAGACTCAGATACAGAGAACACACTGACAGATGTCAGTCAGAGGGGACAGGAGTTGAAGGTTTGGGTGAAAAGGTTGAAAAAACTAAGCAAAAAAAAAAAAAAGAAAAAGACCTCATAGATTCCTTTTTTGCTGTAACAAAATAATATTTCACACCTACATTTCAACCCAAGTCTCATCTCCTCAAGTAATCTTTCTGTTTTAGCATTCCAGCTCAGTGGAAATTATCTAGAATTGTATTCACTTTACCACTGGTGCAACATGTTAACACTAACTGCCTAGAAAGAGTGTATCTCTTAATGGAGTATCTTATATATTGCATTGGACTGTAAATGTCTAGAAGTCAGTACTTAATTATGTCTCTGAGAATCTTAGGGGATATAACATTATACATGAAAATAGTAGGTTGATCAAAAATATTTACCAGAATATATTTGAAAAATAAAATTATACATTAAACTTAAATTGTTCAATGATTCCTGTATTCACTGGAAATTAATTCCAAATCTTAGAATAGAGAGCTGACTAAATCAGACAAATCTCAACTAGACCCTAAGTAGGGGGATATGAGTAAAGTGCTTACTTTTTATTTTTTTATATTTTGAGAACCAGTGCATTATGGAGTATATAGTTAGTTTATAATAAATGCTTGTAGTTTGAATAAATAAATACATAGGTTAGGAAAAACATTAGCAACAAATCTAACTTCCTTATGTCTCCAAGTTCTACATTCCTATCACAACTTGCCCACAGTACAATATACAGATCTAGTGTCATAGAAAGGTATACGTGAAGCCTGTATAATCTTTCTAACCAATGTCACTCCAATAAATTCAATTAAAACATTTAAAAAGTTACTTTTAGTCAATACCCAATTGAAATATATTTGCCTTTTCTGACTCTGTAGAAAGCCATGGTTAATAATTTCTCCCAACACAGTGCCAAGCAACTATATTTACAGCTCTTATTTTATTTATCTTCATGCATTTGTAATTATATGTTCTAATGACAGGGTTTCTTACTCAACAAATATTTTCTTAGAGTATAGTTTCCTGAAACTAAGTAAATGTTAAATAAACTAGTTACTTGTCGTCGTCGGCAGCCGTCCGTCTCGAGAGACGATGGCGTAGCTTCTTGAGAGTCTATCTGCACCGCCGAGAATGGCTGTGCAGTCCGACTCAGGAGTGACAATCCCTGCCACACTTGTTACAGGTGAAGGCAGATGGCTGTTGTTGCTGCTGTTGACGCTGCTTCCGCCTCGATCTTTTCTGGACCGCCTCCTCGTTGCGCGCAGCCTCTGCACGTGACGTACCTTGCCTGACTGCGAGCCTCCAGGCTAGGCGGTCATCTGCTTGAACTTCCCATGTGTTGAGATTGATGGAGCATTGTGTTATGTCCTTTTTGCAGATGTCTTTGAACCGCAGTTTTGGGCGCCCTGTCATCCTCTTGCCTTCTGCTAGCTCGCCGTAGAGGAGGTCTTTGGGGATACGGCCTGCATCCATTCTTTTGACATGGCCGAGCCACCTGAGGCGTCTCTCGCTAAGAACTGCATGCAAACTGCTCATATTGGCTCGCTTCAGCACCTCGGTGTTGGGGACCTTATCCTGCCAGGCGACATGCAGGACGCGTCGCAGGCACCTCATGTGGAAGCTGTTGAGTTTCCTTTCGTGCCTTGCGTAGGTGGTCCACGTCTCGCTGCCATAGAGGAGAGTGCTGAGTATGCAGGCTTGGTAGATGCGCAGTCTGGTTTTCTCAGTGAGGCTGGAATTGTTCCACGCTCGCCGGTTCAGTCTGGCCATAACTGTGGCTGCCCTGGCGATTCTCTGGTTGACCTCCAAGTTGACTGACAGAGAGCTCGAGATGGTGGACCCGAGGTAAGTGAAGTCGTTGACAACCTCCAGGGTCTACCCGTCGATGGTGATGCATGGGGGAGTCCCCGTGCCTTGAGCCATAACATTCGTCTTCGTCAGGCTGATGGCTAGTCCGAACTCCTTGCATGCATGGGAAAGGCAAGTGACTAGCTGCTGGAGTCCCTCTTCGGAGTGTGATGTCAAAGCTGCGTCGTCGGCGAAGAGCATCTCATGGATGAGCACCTCTTTGACTTTGTTCTTGGCTCGTAGACGGCCCGGTTGTAGAGCTTGCCATCGGATCTCGTGTGAATGAAGACACCCTCGCTGCAGCCCTTAAAGGCGTATTGGAGGAGCATGGAGAAGAAGATTCCGAACAGCGTAGGTGCGAGGACGCAGCCCTGCTTTACTCCGCTGCTGACTGGGAAGGCCTCAGAGGTTGCACTGTTGTAGGACACCGTGCTGTGCATGTTGTCGTGAAAGGACATGACCACAGCAAGCAGATGTGGTGGACAGCCAATCTTCTGTAGCAAGCTGAAGAGACCGCTTCGACTGACCAGATCAAACGCCTTCGTAAGGTTGATAAAGGCGAGGTAGAGTGGTTTATGCTGCTCGTGACACTTCTCCTGCAGCTGGCGTAGGGAGAAGATCATGTCCACTGTTGAACGGCCAGCTCTGAAGCCACACTGGGACTCTGGGTAGACGCGGGAAGCAAGGGTCCGCAGGCGGGCAAGAGCGACCCGGGTGAATACTTTGCCGACGACGCTGAGGAGAGAGATGCCCCGGTAGTTGTTGCAGTCGCTGCGGTCTCCTTTGTTCTTGTACATGGTGATAATGTTGGCATCTCTCATATCCTGGGGGATGTAACCCTCCTTCCAGCAGCGACAGAGTAGATGGTGGAGCGGCTGTAGCAGGACTGGTTTCCCGCTCTTTAGGATTTCTGGAGGGATTCCATCGCTTCCTGGTGCTTTCCCGCAAGCGAGGCAGTCGATGGCTTTGCTGAGCTCTGCCGCAGTAGGTGGGGTGTCTAGCTCCTCCATGACTGGTAGGTCTGGGATGGCGTTAAGAGCAGTGTCTGTTACGGTGTTCTTCGTTGCGTACAGCTCGAGGTAGTGCTCGGTCCACCGCCGCATTTGCTGTTCCTGGTCAGTGATGACCTCACCTGTCTTGGACTTAAGGGGGGGCGATCATGGAGGGGATTGGGCCTGTTGCCTTCTTGATACCCTCATACATTCCTCGTGCGTTGCCTATATCGGCAGCTTCCTGAATGCTTCTGCACAGGTTTAGCCAATAGGTGTTGGCACAGTGGCGGGCGGTCTTTTGGACTTTGTTCCTGGCAGCCCGTAGAGCTTGAAGTGTACTGGGAGTGGGCGTGACCTTGTAAGCCAGTAGGGCCTTCCTCTTAGCCTCGATCACGGGTTCCATTTCTTCCCAGTGAGCCTCGTACCAGTCAGCGTTCTTCCGCTCTTTCTTCCCGTAAGCAATAATGGCGGAGTTGTATATGGCATCGCGGAGACGTGGCCAATTGGATTCGATAATGTCATCTGCCGCCACTCCCTCGCCGAGTGCATCTTCCATCCTGTTGATGAATTGCTGGGTCTTAACTGGGTTGCTGGCACAACTGGTGTTGATGCGTGGGCGACCCTTCATCTTGGAGTGTTGCAACCTCTTCGGCGTTATGCGCACCTTGCTTACCACGAGGGCATGGTCCGTGTCGCAGTCTGCACTGTGGTAGCTGCGGGTGAGGAGGGTGCTGCCAATATCCGTTCTTCTGGTGATGACGAGGTCAAGCTGGTGCCAATGGCGGGAGCGGGGGTGCCTCCATGACACCTGGTGGATCTCTTTGCACTTGAAGAATGTGTTTGTCACGCACAGGCCGTGGTGACACGAAAGCTCAAGCAGTCGCTGACCATTCTCATTGATCTTTCCTCTCCCAAAGTTTCCAAGGCAGGTGGGCCAGGCCATGTGATCGGCTCCTACTCTTGCGTTGAAGTCTCCAAGGAGATAGAGAGCGTTACTTCTGGGGATCTTGGATAACGCTTCGTCCAGTGCATGATAGAACTGTTCTTTCTCTTCGATGGTGGCGCAGAGGGTTGGGGCGTACGCGCTAAGAATGCTGACTGGGCCGAAAGTTGTTGACAATCGGAGGGTAAGTAATCTCTCTGTGCCTCCTGTGGGTTGCTCTATGGAGTTAACAAGCGTGTTCTTCACAGCGAACCCAACACCGTTTTGTCTTGGTTGGTCCGGAGACTTCCCTTGCCAGTAGAAGGTGTAGTTGGTTTCTCTGATAGTTCCGTTGTCGGCCAACCGGGTCTCCTGTAGAGCCGCAATGTCGATGTTTAGTCGTGCCAGTTCCCTATCGATAACAGCAGTTTTCCTGGCACCCTTGATCCACGGAAGGTCTGCAGTAAGTCCGGGGCACATGGTCCTGATGTTCCAGCTAGCGAGGCGAAGAGCCGGAGGCTTCTTTCTTGTTGTTTGCTTGGAATTAACTGGTGCGGGTGTTTTGTGGCCCACTTTTCGAGAGGCGCCTCTCTGATCCCCACACACCCAATGGGGCAGGCGAGCCATGGCGAGACGGCACCTAATTGGCTGGGGCTGCCCAGCTTGAGGCGGGCGGTAGCTGTCCAGTGAGGTGCGATGACCTCTCCCACCGTCAGAGGAGACCCCTGGCGCTCGTTTCCTTCGCCAATCGGATGAGCTTATAACCGGTATCTGTCTCCTCCCGTGTTGAGTCGACATCTTGCGATGACGCTGGAGTGTCCTCTCCAGTGAAACTGAAGCTACAGAGCCTGGGCAGGGTGATATGGAGGGTCTGCTGTTGCCCATGCAGCAGACCCCCCCTCTCTTCGCAGCTGAAGGATCCAAGGGAAAGACAAAGTCAATACAGCTTGGCTTCAGGTGCGCCGCAGGAGTTGCCGGTGTTGACTACAATGTCAAACCGCCTTAGGGACTCCGGCTCCGGATTTTCTGTCGGGGTTTACTCCCTTAGCCTTTCCCCTGAAGAGGTATGCCGCAAGGCAGCGGAGGTTTTTTGGAGTCAGAGTTTTCCTTCTCTGATTTTAGAGATGTCCTTCCTCTTTCCTCCTTTACAGGAGTAGAGATGATGCTAGAGCAAGAGGGGATCCTGGTGGTTAACTGGCCTCAATTTAAAACCAGGGCCTAGAAGCTCTTTCTAAGCAGGGGCCTCTCACACAAACCATCCATCAGGGAGAAGACGGTGCAGGCAGGCAGTTGGTTCAGGGTGGGAGGCACTGAGTGCAGAGCAGGAGGCAGACAACTAGTTACTTGTACATATATACAAATGAATGATAGAAAATGTAGTTCATTATAGAATGTTACTATAAAATGTTTGGACAAAACCTGTAGAATTATCTGAAATAAATTATAAGAGGCATACACAGTACAAAGTAAATTTTAATTAAACTGTATTATTAAGAAAGGGTGACTATATAATTTGTCCTCCAAATCAGGAGAATTTAAAAACTGAAAAGATAAGCTATAAATAGTTATGTTGGCATATAAGCATAATGTCACCCTATGTTTGGGAGACTGGATGAACATTGGTAACAGAAGAATGTTTTCAAGCAAGCCTTAGGGAAGGCTACATAGCAAAACAGTCTTATTAATCTTATCTTCCTGTACTCATTCAATTATAGAGAAAGTTTCATTCAGAGCATTTTACTCTTGTGAACAGCCAACAAGGTTAGTCCAAATGCCACGAGTTAGATATAAGCATACAATAAAAAATGAGCATATATACATATTCAGCTTTTATAGCCAAGTACATATGCTAATTTGAATGAGCATTAATGTATAGTGAATTTTATTCCAATCTATAGCATAAACTTTTTAAGATTCTGGCATAATGTGTCTAGAACAGAAAGAACAACATTACTGCTCTTTTCAGTTTCAAGAATTTCAAAACATGGCTATATAAAAATGGCTAATATTAGCCATATGAACATTAAATCTGGTGCATTGATATGTTGGTTTCATAGTCAATACCCAAGACTTTATTGTGGGTATGACTCAGAGTTGAGGTGATAGTCCTTACTATCATCTTGCTTCCTTCTCTACTTGAGTATTTATTTTTATTCTTAACTAAAATCTGCATATATTGATGCCACTGGGCTATATCTTAGAAACATATGTACCTTCTTATTGATCAAATTAATCTATCTATTAAACAGGAATAAATTTTTATCATTTTGCCTCCAACTGTGATTTCTTTCCTCTCTTTTTGATCTTGGTTAATAGCATCAAAAATACCTTTCAAATAATCTTTAAGAGTTTCAACACTAATTTTCTAATTGCTTTGCAAATTCTAGTTTTTCTACCTCCAACTCATGTTTAAAATATTTCACTATGTTCATATTGACTGTAGAATTTATAGTTATTTAACATACCATGCAGTCTTTCATAATCAAACTTTTGTATTTATCTAGTTTATTTGATGCACCTTCATTACAAACAAAATTTATGAGTATAATACAAAGTTGTCAGTCTTTTACTCATTTATGAGTACAAGTGAATTAGAGCATCCTTTTTAATGTGTGGTGGATATTTGGATTATCAGTGAATTATACATTTATGCCATTTATCCATTTTTCTTTAAATGGGTAACTCACTTTCTCCTTTCAAAATCTCTATTCATTATTAAATTTTACATCTGAATAAATTACATTTATTTCTCCAAATCTATTGGATGTCTATTGATTTAAGTTTACAAGATGTTTTTCTATGCAAAGCTTTATTTTTACATAGTCAAGAATGACACTCTTTCATGCCATCTTAATATTAAGTTGTGGTTAAGAAACTTTTTTAATTTTATTGGTTTTTAAATTCTCCAATATTTCTTTACAAAGTGTCTATGGTTTTCATTTCTATTTTATAACCACTGAATTCATTTGAAACCCCCCCTTTTGTAAAATATGTTTCTAATTTCATTTTACATTTTCTAAATAATAGCAAGTACTAAGCTGTGTTACCATCATGCATGAAATTATCTATCTTTTTCTGTATTAAATTAAAATATTAACTTCATCTTATGTGAAATTCTCACATAAGCTGGGATCTCTTTTCTAGATTTTCTATTCAATTCCATTGATCTACATTAGATTTCCAGTAGCTTTATTGTATGTACTACATTTCATAATCTATGTCCCTGTCACTATACTTAGTATAAAGTTTTTTTTCTCATCTTCTCTATGGCTGGATTCCCTTCTCACAGTTGGGGTGAGGCTCTGTTAATTTTTTTTCTCATGGAGAGAAGGGTTTATATGGAGATGTCTCCTAGTGTCTTTCACAATGATTAATCTTTTTGTACCATTTCCTAGAGCTTTGATGAGATCTTTTTGAGATCCTTGATCAAAGAACCTAGTAGATTTCTGGATGGTGTGCTTCCATCAAGACTTCAGCCCTGCAAAAGTTTCTCACTCTCATGTTAGCCCACATTTAGCCTTTGATAATTCTTCAAAAATACCATTAAATATTCCAGTTTAATGTTTTAGCAGCATCTGCCTCAGGTAAGCATATATCAGCTCTGTCTCTTCTTTTATGCCTTCTCTCCAGATTTAAGGTGGCAGTTTCAGTTCTCTGATGGATCCAAGAATTTACTGATTTTCAGATTTCTTAGCTTTTCCTGTGCAAAACCAAAATGATAACTTTCACATTTTTTATATGTCAAAGTTTAAATCTTTTGAATTTTTGGACAGTTACTTAGCAAGGCTTGTTTTCAGTAATTTTTTAAATTAATCAAAAGTATAGACTCCACATGTGTACAGAATTAAACAGTTAAATGAATGAATGACAGATGAACACAACCAGGATTCTCAATGTCAGAGTAGGTCTTTACTGACAAACAAGAGAAGGATGCTAGAATAATTCCCATGGTAATGGATTAAAATTAAAGACATATGCATGAACTATTTATTTTAATATAAATATGAATGGTAACATGTAAAATATTTATAAACATGTGCATATACAATGTTAATATACACACACATTTTTACTTGTTCTTTCATTGAGAAATCTGAAAGCCACCACATATCAATGAGCACAGGTGGTTCCAAAATCTTAGTTTCTGATATAGCTGTCAAAATAGGAAACAGGATTATTACAAAAATGGCTGCTTCTAGGACAGAGACAGCAAATATATAAGATGAGTATGGAGCATCTTGTAGTACCAGAAGATAAGAAAGTACAACAAATAAATAAAAGCAAACAAAAATGCACAGTGATAAAAATATATCAACAAGATGCAAGTGTCTAATGAAAGAATATTCTAAGTCAAAAGTTTCAGCAATTTGAGCAATATAAAAAATAAATTAGTACAGAATAGACAGGTATGTGCAGAAGAGCTCCACATTTTACAAAGTTGCTGCATTCTCAAGGAAGAAGAACATAATTCTGCACTCCTTAAATGTGGACTGCAAGGAATGACTCTTTTCCAGGGTGTTTTATGGAAAGAGGGAAAAAAGACTAGCTCTACAGCTGAAAACCTTGACAAACACTACTTTAGCTGAATAGTTAAGTTTAACATCTACAGTGATATCATTGTGATAATTAATATTCTTAATAAAATGTGTAAAGAATGGGACTTTACCTCTGTGGTGGTCATCCTCCTAAGAACACAAAATCCCAAAACATCAGGCACATGCAATTTGAAGGACATTCTGCATAGTACGAGATAAGTACTCCTCAAAACACTCATGGTCACACACACACACACACACACACACATGCAAAAGCCAAGAAACTACTACAGCTAAGTAACACCACAATCAAATACATTGTGGCATTCTGTAGGAGCTCTTGAACAGAAAAAAAGAATATTAGGAAAAAAGCTAATAAAATCTGAATAATATGTGTTCTTTAGTAATATGTCATTTTGATTCATTATTTATACTGAATACACCATATAAATATATTCCATGTTAACAATAAAGGAAACAGAGTGTGAGATATATGAAACTGTACTATCTTCATAATTTTTCTGTGAATGTAAAATTTTCCAAAACATGAAGTTTTTTAAATTGTATGTTTATAAAAACAGGCATAAATATATCTATAGTAACACTAGTACTTACTAAAATCTAGAGATTTTTAAAATCAGATTGAAGCTATTTTCCTACTTTACCATCAGCTACAGGGAAAAGAGTTTTTTATTCACAAATGTTTTCATGAAATTCTCAATTTTTTAAAAAAACTCCTCTCCCATGCTCAACTCTGACTTAAACAATGGTTTCTTGTACTAATGTGATAAATCAGGATAAGCCATGGTCTGAAAATTTTCCAGGGACTAAAATCCACTCAAGAGCCATCAGAAGCTTAGATGAGTGAAACTGGATTTTCACAAAGTTGCCCCAATGAAATAAAGCCCATATATTCCGCTATATATTCTCTCAAATGTTGACAATACACACACACACACACACACACACTATATATATATATATATATATATATATATATATATATATATATATAGTATATAAGAACATTTGTTTATATTCTGGAACACTGATATCGAAAATATTCTATATTCCTTTTCTGCAAACATTGTATTTACTGACTGTTCACTTTCTGTCCAGTAAGGACGAGGAAACTTTTAAAAAATAGATCAACAAGATGGGATCCAGGGATCACACACACAACAATTACTGGCTGTGCATCAATTATAACAGCTATCTGGAACGTTGATTTGCTTGTTTATAGTTGAGTTATGATGTTATGAATTTCCATTTGGCTTGACTTGTTTTCGAGGATAATAGAAGAAATATCAACTGTATGTTCACATCTGTCTCCAGTGTAATGGTGTGTTCCCTGAGGACTTTGTATATCATATTAGTGTCCTTATCCTTAGGGCTCCTGGGGGAATGAGTTTTATATTCTTAATGTCAGGAAGGAGAACGAGGAATGTGGATTCATGATAAATCCCTCGCCTAGTTTTTGGAAAGAGTCATAAATTATTATATATAACTTAAATTTGATTCTGTTTTGGATATGTGGATTAGAATAGCATTTTGAGAAATACAAAGATAATTTTTTAAAATGGAATAGCAGAATGGACACATTTCACTGGAGAAAATAAAAGTAAATACAGGGAGATCCAAGATGGTGGAGGAGTAAGTGGAAGCTACACTAACATCCTCCCAGGACCAGTCTGGATTTAAAACTTAATTTTGGAGAAATCATCTGGAACCACCAACCGAACACTAGCTGGAAAGAAGTCTTATAACCACAGAGAGACAGAAAAGGCCGCTACATCACAACTTGACCAGTAGGGAGTGCGGAGACGCAGAAGCGCTGGCTGGGCTCCCATGGGTGACAGCTGAAGGGACTGAGAAACAGGTGAGCAGCTGGGGGTTCCCCCTGAGAAGGGCAGGGTATAAACCCCAACCTGGGCTTTCCAGCCTACAGCAACAAAGTGAAAAGTAAAATAGTATCCAGCTGTGAAAAGCAAAAAGCCACAGTTTTTTTTGCTAGCCAGAGAGAAACAGTGGGAGAAAAAGAGCTCTTAAGTGGATCACATACAAAAATATTTTGGCCACCACTTACCCTGGGCTCAAACAGAGGGAAGGCAGAGAGGACTGGAGACACTTGGGGAGAGTTTGGCATGGTGGCTTTGAGGGGAGAACTGGGGAAGCAGCCAACTGGGTCCCAGTGTTAACTCATCCCCAATACTGCAGGCAGACCATTCTAATCCAAGTGGCTTCAGCCTGAGGGGAAGCAAAAGCCCTGCCTACAGGGATTAAGCTGCCACACCCACATTTATTTAGCCTTACGGCTAATCACAGATTGAATAGATTAACAATTAAAGAAGACAAACAAAGGAAGTAGATCTCTGGAACTCTCCAACAAGCTGCCTAGAGCCAGACTGGTACATGATCTGACACCACCAGGGGCAAATCCAGGAGGTGCAGATCATTCTAAGAAGCACCAACAAAAAATAGGAGTCACAAAAATGGGGAGACAGAGAAACAACCTCCCATCAAAAGGAAAGGTAGAATCCCCAGAAAGAGTGCTAAATGAAATAGAGGAGAGCAAACTATCAGATATGGAATTCAAAACAAGAATTATGGAGAAGCTGAATGAGCTCAGCAGAAACAACAAAGAACTCCAGGGAAACTACAACGAACTCCAGAAAAAATACAAGGAACTTACTGAGAATTAAACCAGCATGAAAAAAGACATAGAAGCTATCAATAAGAGCCAGGAGGAAATGAAGAATACGATCTCTAAATTGAAGAACACAGTAGAAGGAATTAAAAGCAGGATAGAGGAAGCAGAAGATCGGATCAGCGAGCTTGAGGACAATGTAGACAAAAACTCCCAGACAGTTCAACAAAATGAAAAAAGACTGAACAAGAATGAAGAGGTTCTAAGACAGCTGCAGGACAACATGAAACATAATAATATCCGTATCATAGGAATTCCAGAAGGAGAAGAAGACGAGCAAGGGATAGAAAACCTATTTGAAAAAGTAATGAAATAAAACTTCCCTAACTTGATGAGAGAAAGAGTCACGCAAGTCCAGGAAGTGCAGAGGGTCCAATGATGATGAACCCCAACAGGCCCACTTTAAGACACATCATAATTAAAATGGCAACATTCAAAGACAAAGAGAGAATTCTAAAAGCAGCAAGAGAGAAACAACTAATAACATACAAGGGAGCTCCAATAAGGCTATCATCATATTTCTCAGCAGAAACACTACAAGCCAGAAGGGAATGGCAAAAAATATTCCAAGCAATGAAAAACAAAGGCCTACACCAAGAATACTTTACACAGCAAGGCTCTCATTCAAAATGGAAGGTGAAATAAGGAGTTTCCAAGACAAAAGAAGGCTAAAAGAATACATCTCCACCAAACCAGCATTGCAAGAGATGCTAAATGGTCTGCTTTAAGAAGATGGAGAAACAGAAAGAGACAGAGAGGAACACATGCACAAAGAGGGAAAATGAGAATGAATAAGTATTTATCGGTAATAACCTTAAATGTAAATGGATTAAATGCTCCAATCAAAAGACATAGGGTAGCTGAATGAATTAGAAAGAATGACCTACATATATGCTGTCTGCAAGAGACCCACCTTAGAACAAAAGATCTATGGAGACTGAAAATGAAGAGATGGCAAAAAGTATTTCAAGCAAATGGACATGAAAAAAAACCTGGGGTAGCAATACTTATATCAGACAAAATAGATTTCACAGCAAAGGCCATAAAAAGAGACATAGAAGGACATTTCATAATACTTAAGGGAACAATCTATCAAGAAGGTATAACCCTAGTAAACATATATGCACCCAACATAGGAACACCCAAATATATAAAGAAAACATTGGAAGACTATAAGAAGAATATCAACAGCAACACATTCATAGTAGGGAACTTTAATACCCCCATTGACAAAAATGGACAGATCTTCGAAGCAAAGAAATACCAAGAATATTGAGGCATTGAACAACACTTTAGATCAAATGGTTTTAGTTGATATATATAGAACTTTTCACCCCAAAGAAGCAAAATGTACATTCTTTCAAGAGACATGAAATATTTTCAAAGATAGACCTCATGGTAGGACACAAAATACAAAAAAAAAATTAAATTATATTAACTATTTTCTCAAATCATAGTAATTTGAAACTGGAAATAAAATTCAAGGGAAAAAATTTTAAAAGTATTCAACCTCATGGAGAATGAATAACACGTTATTAAGTAATGAGCAGATTAACAATGACAACAAAAAAGAAATCAAAAAAGTTTCTGGAAACAAATTATAATGAACACACAACAAAACAAAACTAATGGGACACAGTGAAGGCAGTCATGAGAGGGAAGTTCACAGCAATAGAGGCCTAAGAAAAGAATAGAAGAATCTCAAATAAAAAAACCTAACCCTAAAGTAACAAGAACTAGAGGAACAAAAAAACAAAAAAAAGCCCAGAGCAAGTAGAAGGAAGGTAATCATTGAGATCAGAGCACCATTAAATGACATAGAGAGTAAACAAATAATTCAAAAAAATCAATAAAACTGGGAGCTGGTTCTTTGAAAAGATTAACAAAATTGACAAGCTTTTAGCCAGACTCATCAAGAAAAAAAAAAGAGAGGACCCAAATAAACACAGTCAGAAACAAAAGAGGATAAATCACAATACTACAGAAATAAAAGGAATTGTAAAAAATTACTATGAACAAGTATACTACAAAAGTTTTGACAACCTAGACTACATGAACAAATTTCTGGAAACATGTAATCTTCAAAAATTGAATCAAGAAGAAGCAGAAAGCCTGAATAGACTGATAAAAACTAGTGAACTTGAATCAATAGTCAAAAAACTTCTGGCACACAAAAACCCTGGACTGGATGATTTTACAGGTGAATTCTACAAAACATTTAGAGAAGAACTAACTCTTATCCTTCTCAAACTATTCCAAAAAATCCAAGAAGAGGGAAGACTACCAAACTCTTTCTATGAAGCCAGTATAACCCTAATTCCTAAACCAGGTGAAAACACAACAAAGAAATAAAACTACAGGCCAATATCACTGATGAACATAGATGTTTAAAACCTCAACAAAATATTTAAAAACCTAATCCAGCTACACACTAAAAAGATCATACACCATGTTCAAGTAGGATTCATCCCAAGGATGCAAGGATGGTTTAATATTTTCAAATCAATAAATGTAATACATACACCACATAAAGAAAATTAAATACAAAAATCACATGATCATATCAATTAATGCTGAAAAAGCATTTGATTAAGTACAACATCGATTTATGATGAAAACATTCAGCGAAATGGGAATAGAGGGAGCATACCTCAACATAATAAAGACCATATATGAAAAACCTGAAGCCAACATCATACTCAATGGGAAAAAACTGAAAACATTCCCCTTCTTAAGATTAGGGACAAGACAAAGATGTCCACTCTTTCTACTCCAATTCAACATAGTCTTGAAAGTTCTAGCTACAGCAATCTGATAAGAAAAAGAAATAAAAAGGTATCCTAATTTTAAATAGAAAATACTCAAGACTCCATGAAAAACCTGCTTGACCTAATAAGTGAATTTGGCATAATAGCAGGGTACATAGTCAATATTCAGAAATAGAAGGCAGTTCTATATACCAGCAATAAATTATCAGAGATAGAAGCTAGAAAAAAATGCCACTTACCATAGCAACAAGAAAAATAAAGTATTTAAAAATATACTTAACCAAGGAGGTAAAAGACCTGTATTTGGAAAACTACAGAACACCAAAGAAATTAAGGAAGATACAAACAAATGGAAGCATATACCATGTTCATGGATGGGAAGAATCAACATCATTAAAATGTCTATACTGCCCAAAGCAATTTATAGATTCAATGCAACCCCTATTAAAATACCAGTGACATATTTTACAGACCTAAAAGAAATACTTCAAAAATTTATATGGAACCCAAAATGACCCCAAATAGCTACAATAATCTTGAGGAAGAAGAACGTGGTAGGAAGAATCACAATACCTGATAGCAAACTATAGTACAAAGCCATTCTAATCAAAACAGCCTGGTATTAGTATAAGAACAAACATATAGATCAATGGAACAGAATAAAGATACTAGAAATACACACATGTCTAGATGGTCAACTAGTATTTGACAAAAGGGGAAGGAACATAAAATGGAGTGAAAAGAGCCTCTTGAACAAATAATGCTTGGAGAGCTGGACATGGGCATACAAAAAAATGAAACTAGACCACCAACTTATCCCATACACCAGAATAAACTCATGATGGATCAAAGACTTAAATATAAGCTGTGACACCATAAAAGTCCTAGAGGAAAACATAGGCATAACCCACATAGCAAGATTTTTACTGATATATCTTCTAAGGTGAGGGAAATACAGGAATGAATAAACAAATGGGATTCCATCAAACTAAAGAGTTTCTACTCAGCAAAAGAAAACATCAGCAAAATGAATAGGGTATCAACCATATGGGTAAACATATTTGTCAATGATACCTCAGACAAGAGATTGAGTTCCAAAATATATATAGAACATATATGACTCAACAGCAAGAAGACAAACAACCCAATTAAAAAATGGTCAAAAGACCTGAACAAACACTTCTTCAGAAAAGACATACAGAGTGTCCATAAGCATATGAAAGAATGCTCAACATCACTAGCCATCAGAGAGATGCAAATAAAAACCACACAATGAGATATCACTTTACATAAGGCAGAATGGCCATCATCAAAAAATCAAGAAACAACGAGTGCTCGCAAGGATGTGGAGAAAAGGGAACCCTAGTGCACTGTTGGTGGGAATTCAGACTGGTGCAGCCACTATGGAAAACGGTATAGAATTTCCTCAAAAAACTAAAAATGGAACTGCCTTTTGAACCAGCAAGTCCATTGCTAGAATTATACCCAAAGAACCCTGAAACACCAGTTCAAAAGACCTATGCACCCCTATGTTCATAGCAGCGCTTTTTACAATAGCGAAGG
The DNA here is from genome assembly GCF_987537825.1 of Furipterus horrens. Classification (NCBI taxonomy): domain Eukaryota; kingdom Metazoa; phylum Chordata; class Mammalia; order Chiroptera; family Furipteridae; genus Furipterus; species Furipterus horrens. Next base: position 62,937,079 of record NW_028327182.1, on the reverse strand, counting down.
GCTGGAAACAGCCTAAGTGCCCATCTGTAGATGAGTGGATCAAAAAACTGGTACATTTGCACAATGGAATACTATGCAGCAGAAAGAAAGAAGCAACATCTACTATTTGCAACAACATGAATGGAACTAGAGAGAATTATCCTTAGCAAAATAAGTCATCCAAGAAAAGACAAATACTATATGATATCACCTGATACGGAAAACTAATGAATAACACAAATGAACCAGCAAACTGAACCAGATATGTGTAAACAAGGAGCAGACTAAAGGTGACCATGATGGGTTGGGGGAATGGAGAGAAGGCACGTAAGTGGGGGAAGGGTCTAGTTAAGGAACTAATATAGATGACTCATGGACATGGACAACGGCATGGGAATTTACTGTGGGATAGAAAATGGGTGGGGTGAAGGGGAGTAATGGGGAAAAAGTGGGACAGGTATAATAGAAAAACAATAAATAAGTCAAAATTAAAAAGAAAAAATAGATCAATAAAAATTTAAAAAATATTTACAACAGCTAAGAATTGGAAGCAGCCCAAGTGCCCATCAGTAGATGGTAGATAAAAAATCTCTGGTTCATTTACACAATGTAATACAGTTAAACCTTATAAAAGACGGAAATATTACCTTCACTGACAGCATGGGTAGACTTGGAAAGTATTATGTTAGGTGAAATAAGCAAGTCAGAGAAATCAGAGAAAGACAAGTGCCATATAATGTTACTTAAATGTTGAATCTAATGAACAAAATAAACCAACAAATGAAATAGAAACAGACTTTTAGATACAGAGAACACACTGACAGCTGTTAGAGGGGATGGGTAGTGGAGGGATGGGTGATATAGGTAAAGGGACTAACCAAAACAAAAACAAAAAAACAAACTTATAGACACAAACAAAAATATGGTGATTACCAGAGGGAAAGAGGGCTGAGAAGGTGTAGAAGAGGATAAAGGATGCATAAATGGTGATGGAAGGAGACTTGACTTGACTTGGGATGGGTAACATACAATATAATATACAAATGGTGTATTATAGAATTGTACACCTAAAACCTATATAATTTTATTAACCAATGTCACCCCAGTAAATTCAATTAAAAACAAATCTTAAAATACTAGAAATATATACATAGAGAGAGAAAGTATATATATTTAAATAAATGCTTAAAATATATCCCAGGTAACATAATCATTTTTAATTAGATTATTCAAAATTATTAACTTTTAAAAAATTATAAATAATGTCAGGGCACATTTTAACTTAAATGTTATAGAGTTTAATGTTTTAATTTTTCAACAAAATGTCATAATTACCTTCAATCATAAACTGCTAGTGAATCAGTATGCAAAGTGAATCTAACATATCAATATATTTTACCCATAATACTTAAAACGCATATTCCTCAGGAGTGTTGAAAAAGTTGTAGAAGCCCATTAACCAAACTGAATGCTCAAAACAAAGATCACACGTATTTCAAGATGACGATCACTTTAACAAAAAAAAAAAAAAAATTCTGTAGTTCCTCTTAAACTATGGGTTGCAAATTCATCTTATGTGTTACATCTAGATTTTACTAAAAAAAAAAAAGAGAGGTAATAAGTAAAATTAATTTTGACTAAAATATTAGTTTTTTATATAATGGGGTTTAGCTATGAAGGAAGTAGGCAAAGGAAACTGTGGAAATATTCTATAATAGTATCAACATTAAAAATAGAGAAAAAAAAAGCAAAAAAATAAGGAATATCGACAACTAAGATGGTATACAACTACCTCAAAACTAGAAACAACCAGAAGATACAGAAACTCAAACTGCATGGAAGTCCAGCAAATGAAGATATAGAGACGAAATACTCATCCAGAAAAGTAAGAGGGGCGGAGCCAGGGCAGAGAGGACGCAGTGTGGTGGCAGCAACAGCGGTGGCAGCAGCAGCAGCGGCGGCGGCAGGCTGGCAGAAAGTGCAGTCAGATGTTTTAAAAAGTCAAAGGGACACCTGGGGAGCATTCCCAGCTCCTCACTGGACCTCGAAGTCCATGGTCCCAGCACTGGGGAACATCAAGCCTCATTGCGTCTGATTGTGCAAAAGCAGTGAGGATTGGGGTGAAGGCAGAAACTTCCGGTCACAACAGAGTTCGCTTGTTTAAAGGGCCCCCATGGTCCTAGAATGTCCACAGATCCACCCACTCTGGAAACGATGGCCAGGGCAGCAGCTAGAGGGGCTCCAGTTCATTGCGGAAGTGGGAGAGGTGCCTGGAAAAGGGGTGAGTGCTGGACAAGTGGCATTGTTCCCTCCCAGACCCTTCTCCCACATACAGTGCCACAACATGTGAAACAGGTCTCCCTGTACCGATGAATTTCTAAGGCTCTGCCCATTACAACATAACAGGAATGAAAGCTCTACCTGGGACGCTGAAGCAAACAAATACAGGATGCTGTCAGAGAAGTATGGCCCAAAAAGAGAAATGAATCAAGGTTCCAGTGAGAGAACTAAGCGACAAGGAGATAGCCAACCTAACAGACACAGAATTCGAAACACTGGTGATAAAGATGCTCACAGGATGGACAGATATACTTGCGTATGGCAAATGCATGAGAAGAAATGAAGGTTGTGCTAAGTGAAATGAAGGAAAGTCCACACAAACTTGGGTCCAAATCAATGGTTTGGAACATAAGAAAGAAAAAAACAGTCAACCAGTGCAGTATAAGGAAGCAAGAATTGAAAAAAATGAGGAAAACTTCCCAAATTTTGCGAAGGATATAAACATACAGGCCCGGGAAGCACGGAGGGACCCAGGCAAGCTGGACCCAGAGAGGACCACACCAAGATGCATCATGACTGAGATGCCAAAAATGAAAGATAAAGAGAGTCCTGGGGGCAGCAAGAGAGAGGTGGAAAGTTGCCTACAAGGCAACTATAGGACCATCAGCTGATTTCTCAGAGGACATTTTGTAGGCAGAATGGGACTAGCAAGCAGTATTCAATGTGATGAAAAGCAACCCATAACCAAGATTACTCTATCCAGTAAAGCTATCATTTGGAATGGAAGGGCAGATGAAGTGCTTCCCAGACAAGGTGAAGCTAACGAAGTTCATCGTCACCAAGCCATTATTATATGAAATGCTAAAGAGACTTACTTAAGAAGAAGATCAAAATTTGAACACTAAAATGACCACAAACAACTATCAACAACTGAATCTAAAAAATCAAAACAAAATCCAACTAAGCAAACCAGAGTAGGAACAGAATCATAGATATGGGGATCATTTAGAGGGTTGTCAGCTGGGTGGGGGAGGAGAAGAAATGGGGAAATGTTGGAGGGACTAGGAAGCATAATTGGTTGATACAAAATAGACAGGGGTATGTTAAGAATATTATAGGAAAGGGTGAAGCCAAAGAACTTATATGCACGACCCATGGACATGAACTAAGGGGGGCGGGATCGCTGGAGGGAAGGTGGGTACTGGGCAGAGGGTAGCAAAGGGGAAAAAAAATTGGAACTACTGTAACAACATAATCAATAAAATATACTTTAAAAAATAAGGAATATCTTTTTTAATAATTCAAAGATATCTAATGACTTAGAGAATACCCATATAATCACTCTTTATACCAATTATAATTGTTCATTGTTCATTATAAAGATATGTATTAGTGCATGTATATTCAGTTCATATTTGATTGTATACACACATTGAAATAGTATATACTTTACCTACATTTATGTTCTGGCAACTGATATTTAATTATCACCTTAAACAAAACTAAATAAACTTAAAATTATCTCACACTTATATAAAATTCTGAATCTCAAGTTACCATATGTTTGCAGAGCAAGTGAAGGAATTTCAGAATATAACAATGTTGCAAAAGTGCAGCTGCATTTTGGTCCGCATGCAAAATTCCGTGAAATTGGGTGACTTCCATCAAAACATTTTGTAAACGGAAAACTAGAGTGCACAGAAGGATCCGATGCTAAATAGTTTTATGGTTGTTTAACAGGAAAGAAAAATCAAACTGTAAGAAAAGTCAAGACAACAGATATTTCAGATTACAACTTTAATGTGTACTAGTTAGGAGAAAATTAAAACTCTTAAATCTTCTCTCCTTAATCTTTCTTCCAGATAGGCTCTTTTTGTCTCATTTATCTACTCATATTGACATTTTATGAACATTTAGATCAAATAATAAATGCATTTTTTAAATACTAACATCTGTTCTTTGCATACTTCTGAATTTATTTTTATTGATTTGATTAAGCCTTCTAAATTTTGCTAAGAGTCTTAGAGAACATTGGTATAATATTCACTTAAAGTAATAACATTTTACCTTAAGTAGATTTGTACCTGTAAAATAAAGGTAATATAATGTAGTAGAGTGAGGGTAACTTATGCAGTTTGCAATTTTAGGTTTTAACGATTGACCCACGGTCATATTATAATATATTTTATTCTACCAATAATCAACATGGATCATTTAAATAGAAATAACCAGTACCTTGACTATATGAACATGATTAATCAATGTATTGATAAGATGTCAGTAATTATCTTTATCCTTATAATTTCCACAAATTATAGACTTTATAAGTAAGAGGGTTTATTTAATGGAGAAACTAGGAAAAAGATTATATGCTAATATTCATTATAACATTGAGGACACTATTTCAGTTGTTTAGTATATTTTATTTCTAAAATACTTCAAGATTTTGTAGCTTGGAATAATATTCTATAACATTTTAAGCAATTTTTAGGAGAATAGAAGCATTTAAAGGTTATTTACTTGAATGAAAAACATCGTAATAAAAAGTACAATAATAAATTTTTTATGATTTCGTCGTCGGCAGCCGTCCGTCTCGAGAGACGATGGTGTAGCTTCTTAAGAGTCTATCTGCACCGCCGAGAATGGCTGTGCAGTCCAACTTGGGAGTGACACGGTATCTGTCTCCTCCCGTGTTGAATCGACATCTTGCGATGACGCTGGAGTGTCCTCTCCAGTGAAGCTGAAGCTACAGAGCCTGGGCAGGGTGATATGGAGGGTCTGCTGTTGCCCATGCAGCAGACCCCCCCTCTCTTCGCAGCTGAAGGGTCCAAGGGAAAGACGGAGTCAATACAGCTTGGCTTCAGGTGCGCCGCAGGAGTTGCCGGTGTTGACTACAACGTCAAACCGCCTTAGGGACTCCGGCTCCGGATTTTCTGTCGGGGTTTACTCCCTTAGCCTTTCCCCTGAAGAGGTATGCCGCAAGGCAGCGGAGGTTTTTTGGAGTCAGAGTTTTCCTTCTCTGATGTGCCCTGACTGGAAGATCGAACCAGCGACACTTAGCTTGCCGGCCGACGCTCAATCCACTGAGCCAAACCAGCCAGGGACATATATACATATATATATATATACATATATATATATGTATATATATATAAAACAGTAAGGAAAGAATACGACCTTTACAAACTTGCAGAAAACTGAAGAGAAGGGAATACTCGCCCATCCTTTTGAGGTCAACATTTCCCCCAAAGACATTCCAAGAAAATGCAGACCAATATCCCCCATAGACATAATTTATCTACTTGAAAGTAAACCGATTGGGTGATTATACGACTACTTTTAAAGACACAATAGAATTCAACTTAGTTTTACTTAGAAGAAATCAACAACCTTTGCATCGACTGGAAACACAAAAGGAAAATACGACTGCCTAAGGCATTTGATTATCCTGGAATAACCAATAATTCACAAAAATATATTAAAATGGATTAAGAAGAAAAACCCTTATGAAAAAATAATGCATGATTCAACTGCATAGTAACAAATCAAAGTTTCAGATATCCTTCATCAATATTGAAAATAGCCAATCAATAATTATATTAATAACATTATTATATAAATACATTATTCTTACAATATTATACCATGATCTAAAAAACTTCTACATATATCAATACTATTATTTTAATATTGTTCATTAGACACTACATAAGTTATAGTTAATATGAAATTTTGACATATTAGTTATTTACCTGGATTACTCTGCTAATTCAGTTCATTGATGCTTTTATGTCTCGAAGCATATGTGCTTCCCTAATTAAATATTGTTTAATTATAAATTCAAACTATACACAAGAAGTCAATATCACAAAATTATATTTTAATCTAGATAGTGAATTTTGGTTAAAAGTCACTTATAGGGTCTAGATCATTTTAACTTAAAATGTAATACTACCATCTTTAAAAACCAATATAATTTGATTTTCTATGTTAATTAAAAATTACAATAAGTAAGTTTAATAAAACATTTTGAGGGCCAGTACAAATTTTGAACTTTGAGAAATATTTTATATTATTAGAAATTCACAGCACAGTAAATTATATCTGTTTAAAGCATTCAATTGCCTTTTGAATACTGTACTTCTACATTGTGAAATAAGTGAATTCTCCATATACAAATAAAAATAATTATCTTGCCTAATGTATTTGAAGAAATAAATTCCCTTCATTTTTCAATAGAGTGCACTGTACATCATTCACATAAAGTAGTTCTCAACTATGTTCCTCAGACAATTCTTACATTTTTTTCCTTCTCAGACTTTTAAAAGTAGGAAACACACAAAATATGTTTCTAAATTTTTCCCATGAATTTCTTAAACATAGAACATTATTTTTATAATTATAGTACAATTACCATGCTTAAGAAAATTGACATCAATTCAGTAATATAGTTTTATGTGTGCTGAAAATATTCCAATCCTTCCTTTTGTCCTGAAAGTCTTTTATAGCATTTTTTGTTAGTTTGTTTTTCTCTTCAGGATTTAATCAATATTGACACATTTTAATTTTTTTATCTTTATTTTTTCATAATATCAATAGTTTTCAAATGTTCTCCCCATGATAATAAAGTTTTGGACATTTCAATTCTAGGTTTCTTGAAAAATATATTGTAAACATATTTTGACTTGTTTTCTCAAGACTAGATCATGTTACGTATTTTCACAATAATACAACATAGATATTATGACATATGCCATTTCTATCATAAAGAGGCACTTAGGGAGTTCCCATCTTGGATAGTAATCACTTATGTAAATGTGGTGACCATCAATCAGAACTTTCATTAAAGAAGCATACTTCACTTTGAAATTGTTACATTGGTTTTGGCGGAATACTTTAAAACCATGTAAAAATCATTTTCTACAACTACCTATCACCCCATTGAAGATCCTTGCCTGAAGTAATTTTACATTGAAAATTTGTAAAATTGAGATTTTATAATTTTATGACTTCTAGATTTATTATCTGCCATTTTGTAAAATTTTCTTTTAATTTTTTATTCTATTTTCAAGTGTTTGAATATCACTATATCTCCATGTTATTTATCATATTAAATATGTTGAACACATTATCATGTCATTAATTTTCATGATCAAATTAGTGAGGCTTTCATTCTCACATGATAAATTTCAGTATCAGACATGGAATCACCTAGTTCTCCAAACATCTCTCTCTGGTTCCAATTAGTGTAATTGGTTTTAGAAAAATGAAGACTGGGGCACTAGGTATCCTCACTGCTATTGAGATCATTGTACTAAACCCATTCAGTGAACATATATATTGTAAGTTTATACAAATACCTCTACTTAAAACTTACCTTCAGACATATAATACTTGTGACCAACAAAAGCACTTGTTACTTCCTTCTTGCTAGTCCAATAAGCATAACATCATCAATGGAATGTTGTTATGTTTGATAGAGTAAAAATATGAATTTCCTCAAACCTGCAATAAAATACTGAGGACATAATTTTGTCCTATATGATGAAAACAAATTGCTTCTGATTACACAGGATAACAGTTTTTAACATAATTCCTGTTGAGTTTGATTTTTCAGCTGTTTTGGATTTAAGTAGGCATGCTGATTTCAAAACTACAGTTAGTTTGCTTCTATCACATCAAGTTTTTTTTTCCTGTAAATCTTATCTTGATGCAAACACTCTAAGCTGGATTGAGCCTGGATCGAGGGAAGCACTAGTTTTCTCCTATTGGCTGAGAGCAAATCTCCCTTGAGTGCGGAGGGGTGGGAGATGACCTCAGAGACCAGCAACAGGTTCAAATTTGTCTAGGCTATTCAGTTACACATGAGACAATGTGGTGAGAGGTTGCATGCCACTCTATATAGTGAATTACATTCCAAAGTGTAGTCTGAGTTCTTGTCTGTATACAAGGAGTTAGCAGAATTTTAAAATTTATTTACATACATACTTATTTTCTATCCTTCACATCATGTCTGTCTATGCTATTTCTTGTTGTAAGTGCCTAAACAACCCTGATTTGTTTTGTTATATCTGTGGCAGTTTCACCATTCCCAGTCAAAGGACAAACATCAGTGTATTTGTCAAGCAAGCCTATTTTGCATATTTTAAAGTAAAACTTGGTGATCAAGATAAGTCTTGAGCCCTTCTCAAGGTGGGCAAGCAGTGTGTCAAGAGTTTACAGATATGGATATAGGGAACACGTGATAAATTGCCATTTGGTATGCCTATGGTTTGGCAAGAGCTCAGAGATCATTCAAGTGACTCTTACTTTTGTATAGTGAAAATGTCAGGATATAACAAGAAAAATAAATGTAAAATAGAGTATCCTACTCTATCATCAGCTATACACCAAGTGCCTCATTCAACTGAAATCCCAGTGCCACATTTCATTGAACTACCCTCTTTCGAGAAACAGGAATATGGTGAAGAAATAAGTGAAAGCAATGATGAAGATTTTGAAGTTGAAAATGACTCAGTTCATAAGGGATTCGATCAGCATGAGTTGAGCGATTTGGTATGAGATTTGGGACTACCAAAAGGGCTTCAGAACTAGTGTCAAGACTGCATGAGAAAAACCTGCTTGAAAAAGGAGCAAAGTTATCCTACTTTTGATCAAGAGAAAGTGCATTTCTGCAGTACTTTTGAAGTGATGGTGGCTTTGTGTATTGCCGTAACATACATGGTTAAATGGAGAAATTGGGATTCCAGTCTATAATGCAACTGAATGGTGACTGTTCATTGATAGCTTAAGGAGGAGATTGAAGTTTGTCCTCCTCCACAATGGCACAGTCTTAAATGGCCTTTCAGTTTGTTTCTGTGAAGAATATGAAGACGTAAAGGGAGTCATTGATTTTTTGCAACATCACAAGCACATTGGATCATTGGTGTTGTCCTTCAAATCATCTGCTTCCTTCTTGGTCAGCAATGTGGATACACCAAGTATCCCTGTTTTCTGTGTGTGTGGGACAGCAGAGCTCATGAGAAGCACTGGGTAGAGTGGAATTGGCCTCCAAGACCTGACCTCAAACTTGGTGATCCCAACAATCTACATGAGCCATTTCTTGATAAAAAGAACATTCTATTCCCACCTCTGCACATAAAACTGGGCCTCATGAAGCATTCTGTTAAAGTTTTGTCAACTTAAGGAGACTATTTCAAGTATTTCATTTTGGCATTTCCTAGCCTGTCATTTGAAAAGATAAAATACCTTAATATGTATGTTTGGTAGCAAAACTTTACTACTTGTACACCATTTGACTTACAGTAACAATATGTAGCCTTTCTATGAATAAAATAACTCTACATAAACAGTATGTTTAGGTAATTTTTAAAAAATTTTCCTTTGTATGTACATTGTGTATAATTTTTGGTACAAAGGAGGGTATTCTGTACCTTAAAAAGTTGACGTGATAGAGAAAACCTGGGTCATTTCTGGATACAGATGCCAAAAGTTAGTCAAAAACAAGTGTCAGATATAACTCAACAAAAATTGTGTCCCCCAGTGTTATCTATGTGAATTTTTGTGAATACAGTATTGCCAAGTCAAGAGATGCATACCACATTCTGGCAGGCAGTGCAAAGATACCTCATTGAAATAATGTGACTGTTTAGCACCTGACTTAAGTTTACTAAAATCCAAATCATTGTTAAGAGATTTGTCACTTACATTGGCCAAATAAGAGAGTTAAATGGAGATGTAACTGAAATCTCAACATTTTAATCTTGCATGTCTTTGTTAGGACACTAATCTCTGTTAAATCCCAAAAATGCCATATTGTTTTTGGTTTATTGTTTTATTGAGGTATTAAGGAAACATTGTAACTGCATTCCTTGGTCAAGCAACCATATGGGTAATCTGTCCATAACTATGTATATTTACCTCCCTTACATGTATTGAGACTAAACATGTATTTACAGAAGAGATTCAGGTCAAGACTCTCCATAAGACACAGAGTGCCCCCAATGATGAAGATTTGGATCTTTGGGTATTAATGTCAGTTCATATTCAATGTATAATAATTTCCAAATATCTATTTACTCCACCAGAGTACTGACAGTTTCATAAATGACCTCAGGATACTCAAAAAATTCTTAGAGGAAGATTCAAAGGATACAGGTGTGACATCGTTGCAGATCTTTTCTCAAAAGGACTGAGACTTCCAGAATTCCCTTCGGTCAAGGAGCTCCAAGTATGTAAACAGACTTTTTTCTGAGACCTGTAAAGAGGTCATGGATTCCCGCAATAGTTTCTCCACTTGGGTTTTCTTGCCATCAAATATTGAAAGTTTGTGCATGTTATAGGCAAGTGTTACCTTTGTACATCCCTGTGGATCTAAAGATAAATTATCCACCACAAATGATCACTGAAGTTTACAACACTTTATTTTTCTGTCTCCATTACTTTGTACAGTAATGGTATTCACTTTATGTCTAACTCTCAGATTACCTTTATTGCACTATGTCTACTGAAATCAGGGAGCTGAAATCCATAGTGCATCTCTTACCATTATCTTCAGCTTACAAATGTCAGCCATCAGAGAAAATAGCATGGTGACAGAGTGGCTCAGCTGGTTGCATATAATCTATCCACTCCAACTTCTCATTTCCTGAATTTTTAGCCCTACCCACTTCTTTAGTAAGCCAGGAAAGTTCTGGTATTTTAATCACTGTCTTTAGCAAACCATGCAGTTCACACTTTAGTTAACCAACCTATTAGGATCTCAGGTTTTGGTCACAACATATTAATTTCCAAATCCATGGTAAGTACATAAATATTTCATACATTTGGTTTAATTTAGTTTTAAAATTGCCATTCTACATCCAATACCTTTATGAGAAGTTATTGTATCTGTTACTGAAACTCGTTATAAATCAACTTAGCAAAATCTTGCTTTAATAATACAATCAATCTGCCATAGTTCACCCTTTGGCTATAATTATTTTCTTTCCATTCATATGTTCATCCTCATTACAGAAACCTTCAAAGTCTCACTAAATCACAACTGTGGGCACAGAATGAAGATTCTTATAATCTACTTCACTTCTGGAGATTTATGGAATAAAAAAATTATTTGTCATTCTCACACTGAATGCACAATGGTAAAACAATCAAGAACACCAAAACAAATTACACAGCCAAGAATGAATTCAAGTAGATGGGAAAGTTTAACACTACTATTAATGCAATCCATGTAAAGTCCTACCAATTAGAATAACATTATGCTCTCCTCCATTTTTAGATTGTACATATTTTATAAAAATGTTTTATTTCTGCTTCTTTAAAAAAATTTATAGAAACAATCTATAAACATATTTAAGTTTTTCAACCCTCAAAAATTCATCTTGCTTTGCATTAGTGACAATTCATCATAATGTCTATTAATATTGGAGAAGGAAATAGACTGAATGGATCTTTAAACCAATTTGGGGGAGAGGGTTGCTGGAAGCTACAAGTATAAATTGATAGCATTAATCTTCTATGACAAAATAATTGTTACATATAGCCAATAAAAACAAAGAGTACTGACCTAAATATAATATTTAATCAACTTGGAAGCAGGGAAATAAAATCAGCGACTTAGAGCTGTGTATATTGCTTTGGCTGGGTAGCTCAGTTGGTTAGAGCATCATCCTAATACACCAAAGTTGCAGGTTTGATCTCTGGTAAGGGCAAATACAAGAGTCAATCAGTGCAAGCATAAGTAAGTGGAATAGCAAATCCCTGTTTCTCTCTCTCTCTTTCTTCCTTTCTTTCTAAAATCAATAAAATGTGTAGCTGTTAAGTAAATTAATGAAGTTCCAAGACATCAAGAGATTCTCCAGATCAAAATTCCAGAAAATTTATCTTTCATGACTAAGAAAATATTTCCACCATCCCACTATATTTTTTTCAAAACAAATATTTAAAACCTTATATGAAAATAGTACTTTACATAACTAGCAAAAAGCCAATGCCAGAGAACTTTATCATTTGTAATTCCATTTCAATAACATGCCAGTACTATATCATAAAAGACCATTAAAACATCCCAAAATTAGTTGAATCCTAAAATTAATGCAGTATGAATTTTAAATCCTTATTCAAAAATGTGATTTTAATTTATTCAAAAATAACTTCTTGTTAACACTCTTGTCAAGAATTTATAAAGTGACCAGTTATATAATGAGAAAAACTAAACACTGTTGTCAAGTAATTATTTTCCTTTATGTATAACTAAATATTTAACAAATTAATTTGGATCATATTATTCTGGAATTTTGCAAAAAAATAAGAAACTGCACGTGTTTCTATTTTAAATCTCACATTTTTAAAACCAAAATTCTTTTTATTAAATGACTTGTCTAAGACACAGACAGTTCGCAGAAATGAAACAAATCCTGCATAAACAAGATTTTCTACCCAAAAATTTAGCTTAAATTTTCAGGTAAGAAATAATAAACAAAAAGACCATATTTATTTTTTCTTTCTGTAAAATTACATTTCCTCTGTGAAACAAGTATTATTATAGGGCAATAATTGGGTTTATAACATAAAATTAAAAATTAGGTAATGCTTATATATCTAGAATAAAAGGAATTGGAAAAGAAACTACTGGCATCATTAAAAACAAAATAATATATGAATTATTGAGTTGGGACTCAATATCTTCAGACGACTGTAGATCATTGCAGTATCATTATGGCATTGATGAGTGTGGGAAAAGCCTAAGAAATGCTACTAGTATGATAATAATAAATGTGGGAAGGACATGTGAGTTTTTTTCATACTCATAGATTTTTTTTGAACCCATCTGCAAGCCTGTTTTACAGGAAATGACAATCTCTCTGCTTCTTAAAGAAAATGTTCGTATCTGGCCCAAAGACAGATTTTTAATAATGAAACCAGTTGCTTGTATCTATTTCTATTGATTTTTTTTCCCTAGAAGATACAATTATACTAGCTGAGATTCTTTGCCACCCTTTGTTATTAGTTTATCACAGTCTAAGCCACTTCGGTGTGACAGATTTCATCCGCTGACTATAGCATTGAGGAAATCACTCACCTCATGTAAGCTTGCTGGCTTGTAATACCCCCGTCCTCCTTCACTCTCATTCTGCAGAGCTCCAATAAACCACATGCTCTGTCTGGCTCCAGTCAGTGCCACTGGTAACAGAAAGCTGTAAATCAAGGCCAGGACAGTGGGAACTGATGGTCCCTCCTAGGGTGCTGGTTCAAATGTGTACAGGCTTCACGAATTGTCCCTTGACTCTGAACTTCATGGAATAATTACATAATATCTTGGGAAAACCTCTATAATTTTGTTAAAATCTTGGTTATGTTTATGGAGAAGATCTAGGTTAATCTTTTTGCAGGGACAGTGTTTTAGTGTACCTTTTCATTAATGTTTAATCACTTACACTATTCTGCAGCTAAAAACAACTACAACAAAAAAAGACAAATCACAGTCGTCTATGCACTACTCTACACCTATTGTAAGTTGGATTTTGTCCAAATAAATTGCTTGTGCTGTTTATTTAGTGGAACTTATGATATGACCAGTCCTCCCATAAGAAAAACTAAAACTATTTTAACATTGTAATCCAAGCAGAAATCTAAATCATTTTTAGACCCCTAAGTACAAAGTATACAATACTTGTCATGAAATGGACACTTTCTACATTAAAACTCTAAATATCTGGAACAAATATAACATATTTTAGAGGAACATTTTTAAGTGAAGATAATCAATACTCATTGAATACATGTACCATGAATACAATTTAGGTGCTTGTGGCAATTTTAAAAAATAAAAATAGTTTAAAAGGCCACAGAGTTGATATTTTAATATTTTGACTCTAGTAATGACACTAACTTGAGAATTATTTAAAAGGTACTTATCATCTTAAACATATCTAATTTTGAATGTTTAGAGAAAACAGAAAATTTGAAATCACATGAGGACTCAAAAACCACAATAGCACTGAGAATAAAAATGTCTTAGAGATCTAAAACTGCAAGTGTATTAATTTTTAAACTACTAATTAAAGTATTTTTAAACTCTAATATCACTTGAAAAATCTTTAAATATTAACTGGTTAGTCACTGAGAGAATTCTGACTATACTCTTCTAAAACCTCATGCCAGTCATATATCATATCTCAGTTAACCTAATTGAGATTAATAATCCCTTTTGTACACTATAGCATAAAAATCAGTCACAACTGACAAGATATTTACTTTGGAAACAGTGTACCAACATTTCAAATATAGAAAGGTTCCAGTGTATACATTGATATAGACATCGATATCTGTGTCTATATAGATGATTTGGTATCTCTGAAACATCAAAATGGATAGTTTAAGGTAAATTTATTTATTTCTTATATGTCTAATTGCAACACTTTCCATGAAAATGATTTATTGTGATGACAGAGACACATTGACAGTTTAATAACACTGATCAATGATACTGACCAATGGACAAATGAAATGTTCTATGCTTTGGAATGGCTTCCAGACATTGACCACTGAAAAGTCAATCTGAGAAGTCTCCAAGTGTAAAATAGTATCTGTCTGTGGGCACAAATATAAACCTCACTGTCCATTATCTACTTTAGAATGTTCTGGTAGAAATTATTCAATATGTAAAATTCTGTGTTAAAATCTGTAGACCCAAGAATGTTTTTTCTTGGGATAGGTAGGTATTTTTAAAATTTAAATCTCTCTTCTGTCTAGGCAGTTACCATCCATAAAATTACATCAGCTATACTTTTTTTCTTCTCCATATTTTCTCCATTGAATGAGTCAGAGAATGTTAACTGCTATAACTATAATCTCAAAATCTCAGTAGTTTAATAAACACAATCTTGCTCCTAATTTTCATTTAATATCAGTAAGTGTCAGTAGTGGAATGGGGTGGAGTTTTGGCAAGAATCTGAACTCCAATCTACTAATTACATAGCCTTCTACACTGTAGAATGTTTTCCTGGATTCTCTACATGAGGCCAGCAGAAACGGAGAGATGAAACTTTGGAGAACCAGCCTAGTAAGTGACAGACTTAACTTCCTTTGTCAGAATACAGTCATTAGCTCCTTCTACAAAAGATCCTGGATAATGCAATCTTTCCATGAGTCCTGGGGTGGGGTTGGGGGGTGGAATGTAAACAAACAATATTACACATACACACTGTATTATTTCAAAATTCCTATTTTTACATCTATTACTAGATTTCTACTAAAATTATATTACCATAACTAGAGACTAATCACAGTACTTTCGGATTTTTGCTTCCTGTATTTCTTTCAGTTTCCAATAGTAACTATAAAAATTACTTTTTTTTTTCACTATCCAAGAGCAACTTTAATTAGACTCCATTTGATTGGATGAGTTTTGATGAATTTGCAGCTACAATACCCAAAATATCTCATTTAGAAAACTTGTATAAACAATGAGTTCCTGTTGAAGAGCCACCAAATGCTTGTTTCAATTCCATCTTTTTTGACATATACACATATATTTAAATTTCTACAGAATTTTATATAGTAAACAAAAGGTCAAATTCTGCATATAGATATTGAGAAAACAGGGTCTTCTGATACATGTTTTTAAGTAACATATTTAACCTGAATTTAAGCAACCCTTAGGAACTGACTTCCTGTTTGTAAGAAATAGAAGGGATAAAGAATAAGTTAAATGGCACAATTAAGAAACAATTAAGAGACACGTGATGATCTTAATTTGAAACCTCTCCAAAAACAGACCTTAAAACGTAATTTGGGGTAATATAGTTTTTATAAAAGTTGATACCAGTGTAACCAAAAAGCAGGTCTGACTGCTTGCTGCTACAAAAGCCACTACTCAAGAGTCAGGTGCTGTTGTAAAGGAAAGTGGTTTAATTCATGTGTCAGAAATCTGGAAGATGAAGGATGCATGACTCAAAGGCCATCTCCTGAACAAATTAGGGACTCATGCCTCAAAGTTCTCTTCTCAGTATAGGCAGAAGTTTTTATAAGGTGGGAGAGGGAAACAGAACAAAGGGATCAAGGGAGGAGTTGAAAAATTCTCTGCATGCAGACTAGCACAGTACATTTTGATAAGGCAAATGATGGTCCAGGGTCCATCATCTTGGTTTAATCATCCTGGCTTCACATCATCCCAGCTCCATGGATGAAGTTCAGCAAATCCCCCAGGGATGGGTTTCCTGATGGTCAGAGTCTGTATCTTTTGATGTTAGTTCTTATAATTCTTATATAAACATACTGTTTATTTATAAGCTACCTATTAAAGTCAGAACTTAGAAATAATGTCAAGAGTATGGTGGTTGGAGTGATACAAGTTCTCGTTATAATTTTCCACTGTTACAAATCCCCACTGTCAATTTTTCTTTCATTTCTATGGAAATTAGTTGGTTGTAGCCAAAATATTTAAGAAAATTAGAAAAAAATTAAGATCCAGTCTAGTTCATAGATGAGAAATAAAATTTTACAGACAATTCATTGAACTAGTCTGATTTCCATGGTTGTGTATAATATATTTTATTGAAACATGTTTTCTCCTAAAATCATGCTCATTTTTATCAAAGAGCCAAATAAAGACCAATTCATTTGCTGCATTAAGTCCAATTTTAATTTGGCCTGATCATTTGCATAAACACAACAGAATTGATCATATAGGCTTTCTTAAATCTACTTTGCTGGAATGTTACAAGGAATTTCTAGAGTGAGCTTTAATTAGCCTGTCAGGGTAAAGAAAGCATGACACACAGTTGTCATCAGGCTTTTTCTGAAATACTATAGGTTTGTGTAAACTCCTCAATTTCTCAATGTTCCCCAAATATCTTGAGGTTATTCCTTGCCATCTCCCAGGAAATAAACCTTTGTTCCTTACCTGGAAACACTGCTATGAACCATGTGAGTAAGCAAGGTACCAGGCCATTTCTCCAGTGGAATTTTATCAGCTTCAAAATCATTTTTATTCCTTAAAGTTTTTGCTGGCATTTAGAGTCCAGGCATGTCTCTCTCAGAGATGATATTCCCATCAAAGTCTTGGTTAATAAAACCATAACTGGAAACTGGAAGAAATCAAATTCCTATTGGATTCATGCAATTAAATTTTTTATTGTCATGAAAATAATAGCACTCATTGAGATTTTAAATTCTGTAGGGATCAAGTAGGAATAAAAATATAAATGCTTCAATATTGTTAAAATTTACCAAATTACTCTAGGAAATCAAATAAAATTTTAAATTAGCAGTATTTTGAACAAAGTCAAAAGAACTATAATTGTCCTCAATTCATTCAGTCCCACTGTTATAGAAACAGGGGAGTCCAAAAATCCCCAGAGTTTGCGGCTGGGGGATGGGGAGAAGGAAGCAGTTTTCAGAATGCCTCCACATGCCTGAGGCTGGTGGCTGGTGTCTTTCATTATGCAAAATTGCTTGGATGCTTCCAAGGCCTCAGGTGGATGAGAGGAGTCTTGAAACAGGGGACGGTATGGAAAGCACACAGAGCCTACATGGGGTTCTGTGAATGGTCAGAACTGTTGGCAACACCCACTGCGTCAAAGGACGCAGTCAGGGATATATAGGCAGCTGCGAACACTTTAGGGGCCACCGCGCTCTGAGGCTGTCTCCCTCCCTGGCGGGTGTTCACAGGGGTACTCTGGAGAAGGAGAGGAGATCCATGCAGTTTACAGAAAGAAGACAATTTGCAAGGAGGCTGAGAATCCCGGCGGTTTTGTATTGAGAGCTGAAGGGCACCACAGCACAGAAAGGACCTCCCCAATCAGATTGAATGATTGGCAGCCGCTGGTAAAGCTGAACTGTGTTTGGGAAGTAGGGAAACGGTGTTTCTGACCTTCCTAAAACTGGCCAGGTTTGGTAGAGGAGAGGCAAGGATATGTGTAACTGTTAAATAAACAATTTTCTTTTCACTCAACTGAAGTATTAAGAGTTGTAATTCTGGCGGGGGGCAGTCAGACCCCTAACTAAAGAGCCCGTGGATTTGTTTTCAATTGGAGCAGCCCAGGGGTTCTGTAACAATTTTTTTCACCCAGATGGGACTCTGTATCACCACAATCAATTCTTATTTATTCTTATTATCTACCAGCATCTCTACAAACCCAGTCATGCCCCAGAGCCTTACAACTCCCCACCTACTTCAAAAGTGTGGTTTGAAAATTTATTCTCAGAAACTTTTATTTTAGAATAGGTCAGAAAATATAATTTTTTTGCAAATGCATCAGAGAAAAACAATGACTGCCTTTAAATGACAAAAAATAAAATAAAATAAAATGAGATGGTTATAGATCTAATTATAATACAACTGAAAAGGAATTTGATTTTTTAATAATATGTTAAAATAACAATCAGAATTATAAATGAAAGTGTAAAAGAGCATAGCCCTTCCCAGAGTCCCCACAACTCATGGTTTTGGGGATAGGGAAAGTTATAATATAGCTTTTAAGGCCTTTTGCATATCTATGGAAAGTTGGTAACTAGATAATAGCTGTGCTGCAGCTCAATTCAAAAGGGTGGATGATAGGCTTAAGATACTTTTATGCTGCCCACAGATAAAAGGGCAGATGATAAGCTTGAGACTTTGTATAACAATGAGGTATGGTGCTCAAGCTCAGCATTTAAAATAAGGGCAGACAGTCATAAAAGGAGAGAAGCCACATGGTCTAAAAGTGTGTAGACTGGAATCAGCTAGGAGGTCTGGGGTGTAATGGAGAAGCCACATGGTTTGGAGAGCAAGCCCTCCATGAGGTCTGGAGCAATAAAGAGGAGACCCACTGGGAAACCTTCTTGGAGAATATGGCAGCACAGCTGATGAGGCTGGAATTGCAGGGATCTGCCTAACCAAGCATGGGTTAGTTGGAGAGGACTGAAATGCTGAACTGTGATTGGGAACATGGAGCCATGTACTCCTGCTTTTCTGAAAGATAGTACCTCTGACTGTCGTATTCTGAAACTGTCCTGGTTTGGCAGGCAGAGGCAGTACTAAGTATTTGGGGGTGTTTTAAAGGGAGTGGGACATAAGAGTAGAAACCCACTATTATTCTGACTTTAAAAACTTTAAAATAAACACACTTTCCTTTTCCATCAAACTTTTGTATTGGAGTCACATTTCTTGGCAGCAGATAATTGAATCCCACAGCTATTCCAGAACAGCATAGGCTAGGGTTCTCTAACAAAAGTATATTGACCAAGAAATCAATTAATTTGTTCCCCACTGTAAATTGTACTTGGGGTTACTGTGGGGAAATAACAATTGGTTTTGGAAAATCAAAGGGAGCTTTTGGCTTCTTCATGTGTCATTAAAATGATCACTTGGCTTTACCATCTATGTGCCTTTCTTTTTCTTTCTTAATTCTTTTTCTCCATTTCCATTTCCCTTCTTGAGGATTCCTCTTCCAATGTCTTTTCTTTCTGTATGTCCCTCTCCTTTATTCTTTATCACCTTTTTTTACTTCCTCAATTCTTTCTGTTTTCTTCTTCCTTCTAAGGATCATTCTTCAACATGCACAGACCCTCTGCAAACTTCCGAGTCACTTTGACTTTGACCTTTTAATTCATCCAGAAAAAAAAGGACTTTAGCATGACCCATTATTTACTTCAAAATAGATTGCCATAATTTATACCTTTTATTATCAAAATCATATATTCTTTTCCAACTTAATTAGAATTTTCAATTTTTAGTGACAACTAAAAGTAAGGAATTAGCATTCTTTAGATTGATAACTTTATTAATACATTTCATAATTTTCATAAACATTTTTCCCCCCATTGGCAAATACACTCATGTTTTTATTATTGGTAATTACCACATTCCTTTCATATGTTAAAAAGTGAGCTGCCATTACCTAGTGCCTTTGACATCTTTAAAGATGTTGGAGAAGAGGTGGAAGAACTTGGGCTTGTTCCCAAGACTATAGCTCCTGGGCCTCCAGAAGGAGAATCTGGAGTGTTTAAGACTCATTTTTTTCTTTTTGTCCTGAGTTTTATTGGCTGAGAGAGGAGTGAAACCTTTTTCCTCTTCAAACCATCAATTTAAAATCATTTCTGAATATAATCTTTATGATGTAACAACATGAAAGCCTGCACATTACATATTTTATTCCATTTACTAGACCTTTAGGAAAATGATTCTAATTAGTCTAAAATAAGACCTAATGGACTTAAAACTAGAAAAGACGGAGATCATGTTGTTTGTCATCTACCAGACCCAATATGCAGAGACAGGGATTGAATCTTTATGGGTGCTTTATTCACATGGTTGACAATTTGAGAAGGCAGCAGGTTTGTACCCCTACAAAACATTCTTAAATTCCATTATAAATGGGCCCTTTTTTTTAATAAGAATCATAACTGAGTCTTCTTTATTGAAAATACCTAAAAGTTTCAATATGAAAGGCAATATTGTGCATTCATGAATTAAAGAACAGAATGCAGGTGACTTCTCCATGGGAGAGCATATCTTTGTAATTATTTTTGGCACATGAATAGTGCATCAGTTTGAGAGCATTTTGGATGTGTTTAACATGTACTGATTAAGCATAATAAAAATACATACAATTGAAGATCATAGACATTAGGGAAAAACAAGGTTGTAACTGCACTCATTTCCTCATTTAAGGAGTTCTCTGAATTGATGCACCGTTAAAATAATCTGTTCTAGAACTTTCATTTATAGATATGCATTTGTAATTTTTAAAAGGGAGCTTTATAGAACATTTTTTAGCCCATTTAAAATATTTGTTTGTAGGAGGTAGCAGAGGTAAAGGGGGATAGATGGTGATGAAAGGAAGCTTGACTTGGGATGGTGATCACACAGTGTAGTAAACAGATGATATACTATAGAACTATATACCTGAGAAAAGAAAAATAAATAAAAATTAAATAAAATGTTTGTGTGCCACCTCCTTCTATTAAGCAATTTATTCAGATGCATAACAGGATAAGATCACTAAACAAAACAACAGCAAAACTCCAAGGACCCTGATCTGTTACTCAGATAAAAAAATCCCAAGAAATTCCTTCACATCCAGTATTTTAGGTGAAGACAATAGACATTTCCAGAAACAGATATTTCTGAATGGTGCTTTCAGAAATAAGCCCTTCTTAAGAAGTATCATTCTATCTTATCTTCAAAACAGTGGATATAAGCTTAACTTGAACCTCAGATAAAATATGCAACTATGCTTATTATTAACATTTAATCAATAGATACCTTGAATAATAGTCTTCCTATTAACCACATTCAGATTAAACTATAACAAACCATATTCAAATCTAAATCTGAGTATTTTCCATTACATAAAACAACTAAGAATCTATTCAAATACATTTTTTTAAGGAGATTAACTTTTATTTTTTTAAAGTATATTTTGATTATATTGTTACAATAGTTCCAATTTTTTACCCTTTGCTCCCATCCACCCAGCAACCCCCTTCCATGACAATCCCCTCCCCAAGTCCATGCCCATGGCTCACCCTTTCATATATTCTTCTTCTTTTAAAAAAAAAATTAATTAGTTAAATATTTTAACAATAAAAAATAACAATCCCTCCCTCTCAGACTTAAGACCCTTTACAATCTTATAAAGGACAATGGACGAAGGTCTCGAGCTCCTCTAGCTGCTTCAAGCTGGACATGGTCGTCGTCCTACCTACCCTTGGGTCAAGAAATCCCTAATAAGAGTGGGGATGTGGAGGGGAGGGTGGCCTTCCTACAAGGGGAAGGATTGTGCAGACTCCAGGTTGGATGGCTGACTCTGGACAACGGCATGCTTGGTTTAACAGGCTGGCATCCTTGTTGTATTCTGGGGGCAATAGGGTTAAAGGACATCATTCAATCCATAACCACTAGATGACAAAAGACAGGTATTAATTTTTCAATGTCCAACATTAGGGAAAAGAAGGGCTTCTTTGGAGGAAGGTATGCCAGGTACATCTCAACTGTCCAAAACCCTTTTGCCCATTATACTTAGTTTGGACTGAGGGAAATACTTTAGGTTTCCCCCCTCTCAGGCCTCTGGGCTCTTTCTGTCCAAGCCATTAGGATAGAAAAGAGAAACCAGTTTTAAAGTGAAGCCCACAGACCACCCCGTTCTTCACCAACCCAGCCACTTAGTTCAGCCAAACCATTGAGTCTCAGGAGGCAGCAATGCAGACAGGATTAAGTGAGGCCTATACGTACAGACAATGACTCAGGTAATGAGATCGTAGGCTTATGCCCTTTGAAAACAGAAAATACATGTTAATTTATGTAACATAACCCACATACAAGTCTCTAAATCTGTAGGACTGTCTTATCGGAAAGACATCCAGTTGCAAGGCATTTGACATTCTTCTTGCCTGTAAATTAAACATCTTTTATAATGCCACAGACATAGTTTAACTTTCAAATGAAAACAAATAAATGAAAAGAAACTTTAAAGACGGTTAGCTGCACTACTTTATAGTCTACCACTGGGCATTGTGATCTTCCTTGAATCTTGAATTTTCTCCCTAAGATTACCCTCCTTGTCATTAAAGGGACTGCATTAAGTTCATTTTTAATTTATCCTGTTCATTTGCATAAACACAACAAGAGCAGCAAATGATCACTTATGATCTTTAGTTCTGCTTTGCTGGAACTTACGCAAGGAACATTTAGGGTGACCTTCAGTCTGCCCTTCAGGGCACAGAAGCTGAGCCACATACCTGGCATTCAGCCTTGCCTGTAAACACCTGTCTTTTCCAGGTCCTCCTGGTTTTCCATTGTGCCTTAAGGTCCCTTCTAGCCATCTTTCAGGAAAACAACCTTCGTTCCTTCCCTGGAAAGATTGCTATGGACCGCTCATCCATCCAAGGCACCAGGCCTTTTATCTCGTGGACTTTTATTACCTTTGAAAGTCAGTCCCAGTTGCTCAGAGCTTTTTGGTAACAACCAAAGCCCAAGCATGTCTCCTTTAGGCATGACATTCCAGTCAAAGTCTTAGTCAAAATAAATCGTTATTAACAACTGGTCTTATTAGTTTTATGCAAAGAAACTTAGGTCATTACTTACTTCTTTAGAATGCCAAATTCTGGAGGGATCAGATAGGGAGAAAATATATACAGTGTGAAGGAAAAACCTTGTCCTTCTAATATTCACTGAACTTGCATTTCTATTCTTTATATTTTTATTTTTCCCCCCACTAAAAATTTTTCTGTTTGTTTGTTTTTCCATTACAGTTGTCTCATTTTTTCCCCCTCTTGCTTCTCTGCACCCTGTCCCTCCCTTCTCCCACATTCAGTCCCCACCCAGTTGTCCATGTCCATGGGTCATTTATACATGTTCTTTGACTAGACCCTTCCCCTTCTTACCACTTCTCTCCCTCCCATCTCCCTCTTTGTTACTGTTAGTTTATTTCTCGTTTACATACCTCTGGTTCAATTTTGCTCATTTGTTTGTGTTGTTCATTAGTTTCCTGTAACAGGTGATAGCATAAGGTAATTTTCTTTTGTTGCCTGGCTTATTTCGCTAAGCATAATTCTCTCTAGTTCCAATCATGTTGTTGCAAATGGTAGAAGTTCCTTCTTTCTTTCAGTACTTATTCATTGTCATTTTCCCCCTTTGTATTCGTGTTCCTCTCTGTCTCTCTCTGTTTCTTCATCTTCTTAAAGCAGACCCTTTAGCATCTCTTGCAATACTGGTTTGGTGGAGATGTATTCTTTTAACCTTCTTTTGTCTTGGAAACTCCTTATTTCACCTTCCATTTTGAATGAGAGCCTTGCTGGGTAGAGTATTCTTGGTTGTAGGCCTTTGTTTTTCATTACTTGGAATATATTTTGCCATTCCCTTCTGGCTTGTAGTGTTTCTGCTGAGAAATTTGATGATAGCCTTATTGGAGCTCCCTTGTATGTTATTAGTTGTTTCTCTCTTGCTGCTTTTAGGATTCTCTCTTTGTCTTTGAGTGTTGGCATTTTAATTATGATGTGTCTTGAAGTGGGCCTGTTGGGGTTCATCTTCATTGGGACCCTCTGTTCTTCCTGGACTTGCATGATTCTTTCTCTCTTCATGTTAGGGAAGTTTTCTGTCATTAGTTTTTCAAAGAGGTTTTCTATCCCTTGCTCTTCTTCTTCTCCTTCTGGAATTCCTATGATACGGATATTATTACGTTTCATGTTGTCCTGCAGCTGTCTTAGAGCCTCTTCAGTCTTGTTCAGCCTTTTTTCATTTTGTTGCACTGTCTGTGAGTTTTTGTCTACATTGTCCTCCAGCTCGCTGATCCGATTTTCTGCTTCCTCTAGCCTGTTTTTAATTCCTTCTACTGTGTTCTTCAATTCAGAGATCGTATTCTTCATTTCCTCCTGGCTCTTATTTATAGCTTCCATGTCCTTTTTGTTGCTGGTATAATTCTCAGTAAGTTCCTTATAGTTCTTCTGGAGTTCACTGTAGTTTTTCTGGAGTTCTTTGTAGTTTCTGCTGAGCTCATTGAGCTTCTCCACAATACATGCTTTCAATTCCATATCTGATAGCTGGCTCCCCTCTATTTCATTTAGCCCTCTTTCTGGGGACTCTACCTCTCCTTTCGATGGGGTGTTGTTTCTCTGTCTCCCCATTTTTGTGACTCCTATTGTTTGTTGGTGCTTCTTAGAATGATCTGCCCTTCTTGGATTTGCCCCTGGTGGCGTCAGATCCTGTACCAGTCTGGGCCTAGGCAGCCTGTTGGAGACTTCCAGGGATCTACTGCCTTTGTCTGGCTTCTTTAGTTGTTAATCTATTCAACCTGTGATTAGCTGTCAGGCTTAAGGACCGTGGGTGTGGCAGCTTAATTCCTGTCGGCAGGGCCTTTTCTTCCCCTCAGGCTGACGCCACTTGGCCGGGAATGGTCTGCCTGCAGTGTGGGGATGAGTCAGCACTGGGACCCGGCCAGCCGCTTCCCCAGCTCTCCCCTCAAAGCCACCACACCAAACTCTCCCCAAGCATCTCCAGTCCTCTCTGCCTTTCCTCTGCTTGTGCCCAGGGTAAGTGGGGGCCAAAATATTTTTGTATGTGATCCGCTTAAGAGCTCTTTTACTCCAGCTGTTTCTCTCCAGCTAGCAAGAAACCCTGTGGCTTTTCGCTTTTCTCAGCTGTATACTATTTTACTTTCCACTCTGTTGCTGTAGGCTGGGAAGTTCAGCTGGGGGTTTAGACCCTGCCCTTCTCAGGGGGAATCCCTGGCTGCTGAGCTGTTTCTCAGTCGCTTCAGCTGCCACCCGTGTGAGCCCAGCCAGCCCTTCCGCGTCTCCGCACTCCCTACCAGTCACGTTGTGATGTAGCGGCCTTTTTTGTCTCTCCGTGGTTATAAAACTTCTCTCCAGCTGGTGTTCGGTTGGTTATTCCAGATGATTTCTCCAAAATTACGTTGTAAATCCAGACTAGTTCTGGGAGGAAGTTAGTGTAGCTTCCACTTACTCCTCCGCCATCTTGTTTCTCTCCTAAATGGGCCCTTTTTATAAGGAGAAGAGTAGGTAAGGCATTTGGAATTCAGGGAAAAGGTTAATAAGATAAAAGCTGCAGTATTCTTTCATCTGTGTTGTGGGCAGTGGTCCTTGTGCCCTGGGCTGTGGTCTTTGTGTCCTGGGCAGCGGTTATCCTGGAGTACAATGGGTCAGATACTGCCTTGATTGCTTGTAGTCCTAAGGCACAAAGGTGGAACTGCCTATGGTTACCTGGAGTCAAGATGGGTCATACCTCCAGTTCCTGAAACAATAGCTTTTTACATACACTGATTATTAAACTTATTATCTGTTACCTGAAACTAAAATTTTTCAACACTTGAGTCCCTCCTCAGACTCTGATGGAATCAAGACCCAATCATTCCTTTTCAAAACTGAAACAAAAACAAAACCTACAGAAAAGACAAAATTCAAACAAGTTCTCTCAAACCAAATAATCTAAGAAGAGCAGTTGGACTAGCTTTAAAATCTTACTTCAAACCAACCAGTACCACAAATGACCCTAACAAGTCCAAATGATACAAAAGCCCAAGTAATA
This sequence comes from Furipterus horrens, assembly GCF_987537825.1. Lineage (NCBI taxonomy): Eukaryota > Metazoa > Chordata > Mammalia > Chiroptera > Furipteridae > Furipterus > Furipterus horrens. The sequence goes on along the minus strand of NW_028327182.1, from coordinate 62,910,789 downwards.
GAGACATTATCTCATACCAACCAGTACTGCAAATTACCTTTACAGGGTCAAATGGCACAGCCCAAATGGCAGAGACAGAAGATTCCCAGTGTATACAAAATAGCAAAGATCAAACTAATGCCCCCCAAAATAAGAAAACAAGCAAATAATAACTGTAGCCAAGATAGATGAGTGTTCTCAAACAGAAACAGACTTCCTCCTTAGGAGGAACAGAAAAACAAAACTAACAGACAATAAAGAGTAGTACGCAACAAGAAAAGCAAACAATACCTAAACCAACCAAAAGAGTGCTCCAACCAAATTTCACACTGGTGAACTGTGATTTGCTTTTCTTGTCACTGAGCTGTGCCTATTGCCAAGTGGTGCCTATTGATTCCTACAGAAAACCAAATGGTTCAAAGAACCCAAGTGGCGGGGTAGTGGCTCCTGGTTGTGTATATCAGGGACTTAACCAGACTGTCAGCCCACCAATAAACTATTTTCTATCACCACCAACAAAACATTTAATTGTGGCTGATGTCTTGAGAGGGTTAGTAAGATGAGTACCTGAGATAAAGAGCTCTCTGCAGCTTCTGGGAAATTCCTGCATTTTCTGCCATGGGGTCAGTGTGCCACAAGCATCTGAGACACCCAGACTGGGCCTTCCAGGCCTTACTAGTCCCATCTGGAATAGACAAAATTTTTAAATGGATGCAGTTCTACTTCCTACTTCCATGGAAGCCAATACTTAAGAGGCAGGTTTTGATGTAAAGTAAAGTGGTTTATTTTCAGGTGCCAGCATCCTGAAAGATGGGGGATTCATGGTTGCATGAAAGACTGGCTCAAATTGTCTCCTAATGACTTTATTTCATCTAAATCAGGACTGGTTCAGTACTAAAGCTGCTTCCTATGATAATCTGTCAAGGAATATCTATAAGCTAACATAGTAGGTTACTGTTGTCTAAGGCAATAAGTAACAACAGATGGTTCAAATAGCATACTAACCAAAACACATAGAAGTAAGGCTGGGGAATATCATGTACATAGAACTTGGGAAACTACTATACTATGGGGGGTCTAGAAGAACAACTATGGCAGAGTTTCCAACTGTCTGCTTGTGTGCTGACAATATGCCTTAACACATGCACAGTGTCCTAGACAAACAGTGAAAGATATTGGTTCCATATATTTAAGGAAATCCATTTTGCTCTTTGCTATTTAAATATGCATTCATAATAAAAATAAGAGAGGCCCTTCGTGCTAACCACTATACTAACATTTCATGGACTTCAATAGCTACACATGATAAAGAATGCAGACTCTATAGAATTAGCTCAGAAAAGTCACTAATATGACTACATCACTACTAATAATACTAATAATAAGAAAAATATTACAAGTGTTAGTGGGGATGTGAAGAAATTGGAATCCTCATACTTGTCAATGGGAATATAAGTAATGCAACTACTATGGAAAATAGTTTGGCAGTATTAAAATTTAACTTTAAAAAGTTAGCCATAGAATTACCAAGTGATAAAGCAATTCCACTTTTAGGTGTATACCCAAAACAACTGAAATATCTATTCATGCAAAACTTGCATATGAATGTTCATAACATTATTATTCATAATCAACAAAAGTGGAAACAACCAAGTATCTGTCAGATAATGAGTGAGTACACAGAATGTGGTATATTTTTCAGCCATACAAAGAATAAATTACTCTTACATGAATGAACCTTAAAAAATACGATGTTAAGTAAAAAAGTCAGGCGTGAAAGGACACATATTGTATAATTTTATTTATGTGAAATGTCCAGAATAGAAACAGAAAATACATGATGATTGTTAGAGAATGAGAGAGGGGAAACTTGAAACTACCTTGTTAGGGGCTTGCAGTTTCTTTTGGGAGTAATGAATTAGATAGTGGAATTAAATAACTGTTATAATTGCACAACATAATAAACGTACTAAAGATACTGACATTTACACTCTAAGGTGGTGAATATTGTTAGGTGAAGTATATGTCAATAAAATGAAAAGTTACTGTTAAAAAAAGGCAAAAACTAAAAATCCGCAGGTTTGTTGACTTTAAAAGGAAAACTTGCAAGAGTTGTTTCAAGACAAACCAATATTCAATCTCTGCTGACACTAAATTGTATGCAATTTAGAATTTCTGCTAAATCTGCAAATCAAGAAATAACTACCTTGCCCTGACTGGGTGGCTTAGTTGGTTGGAGTGTTGTCCCATACACCAAAAGGTTGCAGGCTCTATCCCCAAACAAAGCGTACTTAGGTTATGGGTTCAATCACCAGTTGAGGTGTCTATGGGAGGCAAGTAACTGATGTTTCTCCAATGTCTCTCTCTCTCCCTCCCTCTCTCCCCATTCCTTTCTCTCTAAAATCCATCAACATATCCTTGGGTGAGGAAAACAATTAAAAGAAAAAAAGGAGTATATTAAAAAAAGGAAAGAAAAAAGAATCATCTTAATACCTAAATATTTAAAAATAGAAAATACAGCAGGACAAAGGTGCAATTTTAGTTATACTTTCTTAAAGTCATATGTAGGTTGCTTGAATTATTGTATATGTAAGATTCTAGAATAATTTTCCTTTTTAGGGACTTAATCTGAAATAAGAGAAATCTTAAAATCACTATAATATCTGATAGCTTCTGAGTAACTAAAATTATACAGACAGAAGGTTGGAAGAAAAAACTGGCTGAAGTTCTAGGTAGCCCCATTAATAGTAAATATTTTCAAAAAGAGAAAGAGGAATGAATCAGTCTTCTTGGAAGAATTTTCTCAATTCATGAAAGCATGGCATTCTGCTATGAGAACATACACACACACACACTAATTTTCAAAAACATGTTTATACAGACACAATAGCACAAAAAATATTGGGAAATAGCATATTATAAAACTTTCAGTAATAGTTCTATTAATGATTGCTGACTTTTCAGTTTTGTAACATTATATACATTTGATACATTTTGGTGTATTTTATCATGTTAGAGTGGTGGCCACTAAAAAGATCCCAAAGAGGACTTGAAGCTTAATGTAATTATTGGTTATCCGTGACTCCACTTCATATTGTAGATAAGTTTAATCTTTATATTAAATATTTGAATTATCCCTTTTTACTTCATTTTATAATGAGAAAGTTGAATCTGAGAAATGTTAGATAAGTTCCCTAAGCTCGGGAGAGTTATAAATGTTGAAACTATGATTTAAACCCAGTATTCTCAGGCTCAAAATCAAATTTTCTCTTTACTATTTAAATATATGCTTATAATAAAAATAAGAGAGACCCTTTATACTATGTTTATCCCACCTATAACTCATGTATTTTAATATAAGGAACTATATAGATGATATGCTATATCTTACATTGCAATGGTTAAAGACAAAGCAGTGATTGAATAAACATTGTAAGAAATTAGAATGGATAACTTTTCAATCAATAAAACATTATTCATAAAATATTTACAAAACAAGAAATAAGTAAAAATATTTTAGAACAAGTCTGTTTATCTAAAAAGTTTTAACAGAGAAAGATTAATTCTGCATCATTGTGAGAATTTAACAGAAATTCAACTTGATTCTAATTATCTGGTTTTTGTCATGAAAACAATTAATTATAAAAAGAAAATTTCCATGTAGCACATTCTATGAAAAGTATTATAAGATTTTCATATAGATCTATTTTAAAACCATATATATAAGACATCCCAGATAACTATACTGTAGAAGATACATTTTACTATTCTTATGAAGCACTTTTTAAGGTATTATTTATTTATTTTAGAGTGAAGGGGCAGGGCAGAAAAAGAGAGGGAGAAAAACATAGATGTATGAGAGTAACATGGACTGGTTGGCTCTCGCATGGTTCCCAGTATGAGACTGCAACCCAGGTAGGTACTCTGACCAAGAATCAAATCAGGTATGCAACCCAGGTATGTACTCTGACCAGGAATCAAACCAGTGACCCTTTGCTTTGTGGAACAATGCTCAATGGAGTCATGCCAGTAAGGGCAGGCAGCATTTCTGGTGATAAATTCAGGAGAAAACCACTGAAGTCACTATAAATAAAATATGATCAATTTTCACAGTGATCTTGAGAGAAAACCACATTATAGGTTAAAAAAATAAACACTTAGGTAAGAAGAGATAACATAAATATGGCTTAGTTAATAGTCTAATATTTTAAAGGAATAACTTTTAAGTTTTATAAACTTACAACCTTCTTTTCATTTCCAGTAAAAATATTTAATTTACTAAAAACCCTTAATACTTCAATTCTTAATAGTTCATGAAGTTAGTTGAGTTGGTTAGTAGCTGATACCAAGAAGTTAGGAGTTCAATTTCCATATAAAACATTTACCTTTGCTCCAGTGACTTGATTATAATTGTTTCTCTAACTCTGTTCATCTCCTTCAAAATTAAATAGGAAGACATCAGAATATTTATAACGTGGTATAAAAAATTATCACATACAAATAAGAACAGCTCTTCTAAAATTGTATAATTCTAAATGTTACATATGATGACAACTCTTATGTTGATATTAAGATTATTCCAAAGAATTTCTGTGATAGGCATCCTTCACATTTTAATAATCTACTTAGAGAATCTAAGCATATGTAATTTAAGAAATGCTGGAGAAAACCAGGCTCTCTATCTGTCTACTCTTAGGTATGCTTCTTATTATCAGAAAAGAGGAATGTGATTTCCATATGCAAGATTTAGCCTCAACTCCCAAAATAATACAGGATTTTAATTGTATTGGAATTTCAGATAAATAACGAAAGATAATTTATTGTAAGTCTGTCCCAAATCTTGAATAGGATATACTTATACTACAACATTTTTTTAAACTTGAAATGCAAATTTATCTAAATGTCCTGCATTTTATCTGTCAGCCTTAGTTTCAGAGTCAACAGAATAATAGTCATAAACTAAATAAAATGTGAATCCCAGGGTCACAATCTAACTACAAACAGTTGTTTAATATAAATTCACTTATGTTATTCTTTAAACAAATACTTGTGATTACCTTTGGCAAGTAATCATATAAAAACCCGATTCATGAAGAGTCAGGGGAGGCTGCGCTTTCTAGCTCCTGAGACTCATCTGTAATTTGGACTAATTGCAGACAGAACATCTCAGTTAACATCTGGACACTGGCAGGAGTTGAGCCTTGGTACTGCTGGATCAGAGAAGACTATCTGGGAGCAACCTGTTTGGTGAGGATAGTGGAGGAGAAAGGGACGAGATGGGATTTCTGACTGAGTTGGCTTCCTGAGCTGTGGCTGGAAGTACACAAAGACTTTTTAGTGACCACAGGCTTCCCTAGAGAGGAATCAGGAGGAGAGCGGAGCTCTGCCTGCTGGCAGAGCCAGGAGTGGGCCAGGTGGCATCTGGCGCTGAGAGCCAAGAAACAGCGTACTGCTATGTGTGTAAGAACATGTTTTCCCTTTTTATTTTTCTCTTGTATTCTGCAGAGAAGGGAGGAGAGCTTAGGGGTGGGATGAAATTCTTAAGGAACACAGGCGCAGAAGTGCACTCACCCACTCCCGAACCCTCCCCCTGGGTTGCACAAGTGCGAACAGGGAGGTGCCCCCATCCTCTGGCCCAGGCCCACAACCAAGTCACTGGCTGCCACGCCCAGGTGCCCCTCAGGCCCATGCCAACAGGCATAAAATCAATGCGCCAGCGGACAGGCAAAGACTCCAACCTCCGCCGTGCTCTGGTGCCTGCAGCCCTGCCCCAATGGGAGCAAAATCAACATGCTGGGCATGCAGGTGACAGTGCACAGGCACCCCTGGCCTGCCCCAATAGGCACCAAACCAACGCGCCGACCACTTGCCCAAGCGCTATTCACGCATGCCCATGTAGGTGCAAGAACAGTGGGCAGCTGCAGCTCACAGACGCCCACCTCCACCGTGCACAAGTGGCCGGGTCCCTGCCCCAAGGGGTGAAAAACCAACTACCTGGGCATGGCTCAGCAGGCGTGAGACTAGGGCACAGGCCAATACGCACAAGCACCCCGGCTGGCTCCAACAGGCACCAAACAAACATGCCGGCCACTGCACCCAAGTGCCACCCGGGCATGCCCCAGTGGGTGTGAAACCAATGCACCACCCACCCCAAAAGGCCCACAACAATCCCACCCACCGGAGAGTAGAAGCCTCCCCCTCCACTGGAACAGGAGAGCAACAGTCTGCCTTGGACCCACAAGCCCTGGTGCGCAAAGGGTCAACCACCCCTGGCCTTCATGAGGAAAGGCACTTGCCTCTGGCTGAGAACAAAGGACAGTGAAATGAACTAAAGGCACTCTGTAATAAGTTTTGAGTGTTGGCCCTTGAGAAAGAGCTGGGAGAGCATCGGACTAGGTCCCAGTACAGAAGCATCCCAAGTGCTATGGAAGAAATCACTTAAGCAGACTGGTCCCCTCCAAATGGCGTCAACTGGAGACAGCAGCTCAACAACTTTATACAAAAAGTTCACACCATAAAGGCAAAAAATAAAAGCAGATCAATCAAAGAAGCAGAAACAAGACCAGTGCCCAAAATGGGGAGGTGGAATAAGACCACACCAAACAGAAACAACACCCCACCAAAAAGAAAGGAGGAATTCCCAGAAGGTAGGATAGATGACATAGAAGCAAGCAAGCTATCAGACATGGAATTCAAAACAATAGAAATGAGGAAGCTCAATGAACTCAACGAACTCAAAGAAAATTATAACAATCTCCAGGGGAGCTATAAAGAGCTCCAGGGAAGCTATAAGGAGTTTACTGAAAACTACACCAGCACAGAAAAGGACATAGAAGCTATCAACAAGAACCAGGAAGAAATGAAGAATATAATTTCTGAACTAAAGAACACAGTAGAATCAATCAAAAGCAGGCTAAATGAAGCAGAGGACCAGATCAGTGAGTTAGAGGACAACATAGAAAAAAATTCCCAAACAATACAACAAAATGAGAAAAGACTGAAAAGGAGTGAAAAGGCTTTAAGAGAACTGCAGGACAACATGAGATGAAACAACATTCAGATAATAGGGATAAAAGAAGGAGAAGAAGAAAAACAAGGGATAGAAAACCTGATTGAAAAAGTCATAATAGAAAATTTTCCTAATTTGATGAAAGAAAAAGTCATGTAAGTCCAGGAAGCACAGAGGGTGCCAATGAAAATAAGTCCAAAAAGGCCTACTCCAAGGCACATCATAATTGAAATGGCAACATTCAAAGACAAAGAGAGAAGCCTAAAAGCAGCAAGAGAGAAACAACTAATAATATACAAGGGAGCTCCAATAAGACTATCATCATATTTCTCAGCAGAAACACTACAAGCCAGAAGGGAATGGCAAAAAAATATTCCAAGCAATGAAAAACAAAGGCCTACAACCAAGAATACTCTACCCAGCAAGGCTCTCATTCAAAATGGAAGGTGAAATAAGAAGCTTCCCACACAAAGGAAGACTAAAGGAACACATATCCACCAAACCAGCATTGCAAGAGATGCTAAGGGGAATGCTTTAAGAAAAAGAATAGAGAGAGGGAGAGGAACACAGGGACAAAAGGAAATGAATAATTACCTGTCAATAATAACTTTAAATGTAAATGGATTAAATGCTCTAAAAAAAGACATAGGGTAGCAGATTGGAAATGAAAACATGACCCACATATATGCTGTCTACAAGAGACACACCTCAAAACAAAAGATCTACACAGAATGAAAGTAGAGGGATGGAGGAAAGTATTCCAAGCAAATGGACATGAAAAAAAAGCTGGGGTAGCAATAGTTATATCACATAAAACAGATTTCACAGGAATGGCCATAAAAAGAGACAAAGAAGGACATTTCATAACACTTAAGGGAACGATCCATCGAAAATATATAACCCTCATAAACATATAAGCACCCAACATAAGTGCACCAAAATATGTAAGGAAAATATTGGAAGACTACAAAAAATATATCAACAGCAACACAGTTATACTAGGGAATTTTAAGACCCCATTATCAACAATAGACAGATTTTCAAAGCAAAAAAACACCAAGGATATTGAGGCATTGAACAACACTCTAGAAAAAATGGACTTAACTGATATATTTAAAACTTTTCACCTCAGTGAACTAAAATATACATTCTTTTCAAATGCACATGGGACATTTTCAAAGATAGACCACAAGGTAGGACACAAAACAAGCCTTAACAAATTCGAGAAAATTGAAATTATATCAAGCATCCTCTCAGATCAAAATGCCCTGAAATTAGAAATCAACCTCAAGGAAAAAACTCAAAAATATTCAAATTCATAGACAATAAATAACATGCTATTAAATAATGAATGGTTTAACAATGACATCAAGGAAGAAATCAAAAAGTTTCCAGAAGCAAATGATAATGAACGCACAACACCCCAAAACCTACGGGATACAGCGAAAGCAGTCCTGAGAGGAAAGTTCCTAGAAATACAAGCCTACCTAAATAAGCTAGAAGAATCCCAAATAAAAAATTTAACCCCGCAGCTACAAGAACTAGAACAACAACAACAAACATAGCCCAGAACAGGTAGAAAGAAGGAAATCATCAAGATCAGAGCAGAATTAAATGACATAGAGACTAAACAAACAATTCAAAAGATTAACAAAAGTAGGAGCTGCTTCTTTCAAAAGATAACTAAAATCAAAAAGCTTTTAGCTAGGCTCATTAAGAAAAAAAGAGAGAGAACCCAAATAAACAAAATCAGAAATGAAAAAGGAGATATCACAACCAATATCACAGAAATACAAAGGATTGTAAGAAATTGCTACAAACAACTATATGGCAAGAAACTTGATAACCTAGATAAAATGGAAAAATTTCTAGAAACATATGATCTTCCAACACTAAATCAAGAAAAAGCAGAAAGCCTGAACAGACTGATAACAAAGAGTGAAATTGAAACAGTAATAAAAAAACTCCCTGTCTATAAAAGCCCTGGACCAATGGCTTCACAGGTAAATTTTGCAAAACATTGAGGGAAGAATTAACACCTACTAGTCTCAAATTATTCCAAAAAATCCAAGAAGAGGGAAGACTCCCAAACTTGTTCTATGAAACCAGTATTACCCTAATTCCAAAACCAGGTCAAGACACAGCAAAAAAAGAAAACTACAGGCCAATATCACTGATGTACATAGATGCTAAAATCCTCAACAGAATATTGGCAAACCAGATCCAGCTACACATTAGAAAGATCATACATCACGATCAAGTGGGATTCATCCAAGCGATGCAAGGATGGTTTAATATTTGCAAATCAATAAATGTAATACACCACATAAACAAAATAAAGACAAAAACCGCATGATCATATCAATAGATGCTGAAAAGGCATTTTAAAGTACAACACCCATTTATGATAAAAACACTCAGCAAACTGGGAATAGAGGGAGCATACCTCAATAAATAAAGGCCATATACGAGAAACCTGAAGCCAATATCATACTCAGTGGACAAAAACTGAAAGCATTTCCCCTGAGATCAGGAACAAGACAAGGATGTCCACTCTCTCCACTCCTGTTCAAAATAGTATTGGAAGTTCTAGCCACAGCAATCAGAGAAGAAAAAGAAATAAAAGGCACCCAAATTGGAAAAGAAGTAGTGAAACTGTCACTTTTTGCAGATGACATGATAGTATAAATAGAAAATCCTATAGACTCCATCAAAAAACTACTTGACCTAATAAGTGAATTTAGCAAAATAGCAGGGTACAAAGTCAATATCAGGATATCAAAGGCATTTCTATACACCAACAATAAAATTTATGATCTCATTACCTGAGTGATTGTCTGTACATATAGGCCTCACTTAATCCTATCTGCATTGCTACCTTCTGAGACTCAACAGTTTGGCTGAACTAAGTGGTTGAGTTGGTGAAGAATACGGTGGTCTGTGGGCTTCACTTTAAAACTAATTTCTCTTTTCTATCCTAATGGTTTGGACAGAAAGAGCCCAGAGGTCTGAGAGAGGGGAAACCTAAAATATTTCCCTCAGCCCAAACTAAGTATAATGGGCAAAAGGGTTTTGGACAGGTGAGATCTGCCTGGCACACGTTTCTCCAACGGTGGCCTTTTTTTCCCTAATGTGGGACATTGAAAAATTAATTCCTGCCTTTTGTCATCTAGAGGTTATGGATTGAATGGTGTCTTTTAACCCTGTTGCCAAATCTGTTGCCCCCATAATACAACAAGGATGCCAACCTGTTAAATCAAGCACACCGTTGTCTGGGGACAGCCAACTGACCTGGAGTCTGCACGATCCTTCCCCTTGTGGGAAGGCCAACTTCCCCTCAACATCTGCACTCTTATTAGGGATTCTAGACCCAAAGGTAGTTAGGACAATGACTATGTCCAGCTTGAAACAGCTATTGGTTTTATTTTTTTGATTATTTGTTTAATTTTATTAGATTTATTGCAGTGACATTGGTTAATAAATTCATAAAGTTTCAAATTGTGCATTGCTAATATACATGATCTGTATATTGCATTGTGTGTCCACTACCCAAAGTCAAATTATCTTGTCACTAAATATTTGTACTGCTTTACCCACTTTACCCACCCTCACACTCACACCCAACTCTTCCCTCTGATAACCATCATACTGTTGTTCAAATCCATAAGTTTCAGTTTTATATGGGTAAAATCATATGGTTCTTAGTTTTCCTAATAAAACAAATAAATGGAATTTGGTTGCCTCTTATCTGCGGAACACTGAGTTGCACTTCTACTTCAAGAATACCTATAAAACTAATACTTTCAATATTTTAGATATATTTCAATAATATATTCAATGCCATCATTTATTATTAAATATTTTGTTTCTTAAATAAGAAATGTTTGCTTTAAAATATTGACATTAAATATATATGTACATATAGATACTTACATGTATATACATATATACATATCTATTGTATTTACGTGTATTTATATAATCATATACAACCTTTTATATGTATACAATATGCTGATGGATTAAGTTCAGTATTTTTATATAAAGATAAATAACTAAGTTTAAATCCATGAGTAATTAATAATTTTAGAAAGCTTTTCCAGGTTTTGTAAAATATATAATCAAAAAATGAATATCACTGTAATCCTCAGTTAAATCAATATTTACAAATGGTGAAAAGGTCATACATCTATGTATATCTAGTTATGTATCTCTCTCTCTTTCTATATATGTGTATGTGTGTGTGTGTATAATTTATCTCTTCTAACTATAGTTATATGGAAAAAAAAACCCTACCCTCTCAAGTATAACATGTTGAACTTTTACCAATAACTGGAAGTAACTTGAATATGAGACCTTAAAGTCATATTACCTTAGTAAATAAAAGGAGAAAATAAAATTCTTAACTAAAATATTTTGGTAAACTTTTCTGAAGAATATCACTTACAACACAAAAATCTTATTTTTAATATTCTCTTTCTGTACAGATCTGAGTGAGGAGCCAAGGATAAGACAAATGTTGGCTGACTTTCACCCTCTGGAAGCAATGGTTAGGTTAATAACTTGACCTGCCTTTTGGAAAGAAAATTGAAGCTATTCTTCCATTTGATTTAGACAGTGACCATGAAAAAAATTATTATAAGCCATGTAATGAAGAACATAACATTTTTGTCATGACCAAATCTATCACTGGAAGACCTAAATTTTAACTCAAGTTTAGACATTATTGTTCAATGAATCCAATTAAATGAAACAGTAGAAAAAACATACTAAGTAATGCAGAAAGATCTGGTCATAAAGGCTCCAGGAAATGTATGTGAATAATATGTGTTTTTAATAGTAAGTGGCAGAATAAAAATTCTGATATAATTTGCCCACTGAGCCATAAAATTTGCTGTGCATAGGAGCACTCCATTATCATGTTGTATTATTTAATGAAGAATGTGATTTGAGTAGGTTCTGAAGCCACTTGTTAGTTGTGTGAGCTCATTGTTAGTTGTATGGTGCCAGGGAAGAGTTATTTGAAAAAGAGGAAGTCAAGCCTGGTGTGCAGATAGTTCTATAATTACAGTGGCAGTATACAGAAGATGTTAGTTTCAGTATGAATGTATAACTATGGAATGCCCTCAATAACAGTAAAAGGAAACCCTCCTAGTTGGCAAAGCTGAACAGTATTCCTCATTGTTTTGCCTGAGGAAAAAAAAGGCCAAAAACCAATTTACATCGATATATAGGCAGAGGTTAATGATTTAGATAAATAGTCAAGAATTTGGAAAAATGCAATAGAAAAAAATGGCTTCAGTGGTGGGCAGTGGCCCTGGGCCCCAGAGTGGGAACTCGCAGTGTGGCAATGGCAGCCCCAGCCCCACATATTTGGACTCCAGGAAGGGAGCCTGAAGCCTGAAAGCCGTCTGCTTAGCAGCCTTGAGCTACAGATAAGGACGGAGCAAGGTTTCTAGACACTGATTCTTGTTCTGGGGGTGGCTGAGATTTGTCTGTGTGAGATTTGCCTGAGGTCAAAGAGTCTCCCATTCCCTAAAATTGTGCAGCATCTTTAATAGAGACCTTTTTTCTTCCCCACCAACCTTTGACTTACGCTTGTATTTAGCAGCGGGCAGCTGAACCCGCTTTTGTTCAGTAACAGTTTGGCAACACCCAGATGGGATTCTGTAAATCTTAATCAAGTCCCAGGGGCCTGTGGCAGGTTAACACTGGTAGCACCACTGTGGGGATTTCACAATCTCACGGGACTTCCCAGCACCCCTGCTCAAGGTCCTAGTTGCCAGTAACACCAGGAGGGAAACATGTCTGGGAATGAAAGGGACCCCAAAACTGGCTAAGCCAAACCAACATGCACATTGGGAGCTGGGCACTAGGCGATATGGGTCTGGTTAGAGCCACTTGTGGTACCACTTGGCAGGGCATGCTTGCCACGCTGGCTTTAGGCCATGTGAGTGTTTAACTGTTTGGCCTCTCTGCCACATCAGCACCACACTACTTGGGTTTTATGAAACTTGGGTCATTTTTACTAATTCATTGGCTAGACCCTTCTCTTTCTAGTTTTATAGTGTCAGCTTCCAAATATACTCTTATAAAACTGGCCTGAGATTTTCATACAGTTGAAGTAATAGAAAGATTTTCCACATTTTATCTCTAATCCTAACCCCACTTTTTTTTTTCAAATTCACCCTTTTCACAATTGAAAAAAAGAACAAAAAGAACAATGAAACACTCTTACTAAAGTTTCCTATGCTGTATTGTAGCAAGGCACAAAAACAACCAGGACACCAGGACACCAAATAAAAGGCAGCTACAAATATTGGGGGGGGAGCACAAAAATTTTTAAGCAGGCATTATACACCCTTGATAGTTTTTTTTTTTTTTCTGTAAAGATGAAGTGTTACTTTAGAAACAGAGTATTTTAGTATATGTTGGCATGTTTTAAATTCAGATATATTTCAGGTGCTGATAACGTTTTATGTTTTCTATAACATATACCCAGAAAAAGAAAGTGAACATTTTTGTTAAATATTGTCAAAATTATTAACTGATACTACCTTGCTAATGTGGATACATTTCTTCTCCTTGTTGTCAATCACTTCTTTACTTACTTTTTTCATTATTTTCATATTTATTGGATTTAGAATATCCTCATTTTTTGGAGAATACTACTATAATAATATAAGTAATACACTTGTTACCTACCATTAATAGGTCTTTTCATAAGCTCTACACTTTCTAGACGGCTTCTCTTAGTAATGACCTTCCCTTTTATATGCTTTTACTTTCTACTGAAATTGATTTTACTCTACTAGTGTGAATATTAAACTACAAATATATTAGTTATACTATATAAAATAATCCTTATTATTCATGCATTACCACTGAAACGTCACCTTTTATTTTAGTAGATGTCATTATCTCAATATTAGAAATATATTTTCTTTTAAGTCACTGTAATTATTACTTGTAATGTTAATTTTAAAGCATTGGCAATCTGTGTAAATAAATTGTTTCTATTATACAGTTTGAGAAATAGAACTTTGACAGTATCCCTGAAGGTCTTAGAAGCATCTTCCCAAACAGTAGTCAACCACCTTCTTAAAGAAAATGTTTGTTCTGAGTGGTAACCACTGCCTGGTTTGTAGCACTAAAAATAGTAGTCTAGATTTATTCTTTTTGAACATTTTAAAAAAGTAATCATATGTGCACTTTTATATCTCACATCTCAACTTGAAATAGTGATATTCATTCATGATATATTTGGCTATTTTAATTGTATCTCATTCCATTATATTAATATACCCTAATTTATTTATTAATCATCCGTTGATAGATACTTGGAGTGTTTATTTTCCTAGGACATTGTGAATGACACATTCCTGATGATTCTTAAACATATAACTGACACCTTTGAACGTGCATTACTCTAGTAAATACTGCTGGGTGCTTTTATTGGGTCAAAAATGTCCATATCTCCAGCCTGTAAGGTTTAGTAGATGATATTTTTCAAAATGGTTGTAAAATTTACCCTATTTTTTTCACAGTGTAAGTCTGATTTATTTCTTACAAATCATTGTCTACACTGATGTTATTTTTATTTTATTTTGATGTTATTTAATCGTTCTTTTGGATCACAGTGGTATCTCTCCATGTGTTTTTCTTGTAACTAATGATGTAAAGAAAAGTTTCATATGTTTAATAGTGATTAAAATGATGTTTTGTAAAATGCATTTTATTGACCCTTTCTTGTTTCTCTATTGTCTGTCAGACTCTTTGTGATTTTTAGAAGCTTTTCCTTATTTGTTTGTTGTTAAGTTTTTGTTTATCTTTAGATAAACAGATGCTCTTGAGTGTATTAAATATAGCATTAATTTTCCCTCATGCTTCTCTTGTAGGAGAGAACTTCCCCAAACTTTAGAACCAGATATTTTAATTAATAATTTTTTATTAATCTGCCTTTTATATTTATATCTTGAAAATTTATTTTTGGATATGGTGAGAGATAAGGCAAAGCTATATTTTTCTAAGCATATGCATACTATATCATCCCAGTCTCATTTATTGAAAACACCTTTTTTTCTCTACTGTCCTTCAGTGTCAACCTCATCCCAAGTTTTTATATAAAGTATTTGCGTTAGGGCTTTCATTTATGTTCTATCACTTAATTTATTTGTTATTGGGTTGATACATTTCCCTAACCATTAGAGCTTTATAATAAGTTGTGCTATGAAATAGAGCAAGCCCTTTTTATTGTTTTTCCAGATTGTCTTAATAGAGATAGCATATACATTCACTTATTTGGGACATTTTAAAAGCAAAACGTGTAGAAATCTCATCTTAATAAAGGTGCATTATCAGGAAGTTTTAAAATATATTTGGAACTTTGTCTTTTTTACAGTTAAGATCAGGGCTCCTAAGAGAGAGCTGGAGTGCCTCAGAGATAAGGCTATCAATTGGTATTTCTGCCACAAGGAAAAATAAAAAAAAAAAAACAAGTCCTGCAGGGAATATATCTCTCAGAGACTTGGAACTGGATCATATTTCATATGAGGGGCCAGAACTAGATAAATTAAACATGAGCTGCCTAAATCACTAGCATGGGTTTCATTAAATTGTCTCTTAATCAATTTGGCTAAACCCACATGTGGAAACTGAGCAATCCATGCTATAGGGGTTACAGGAAGGAGGACACAAGAATTCATAATGCTACTACTGATCTTGGTTAGTCATTGTTAGACAATAACTTAAAATGAAAAGAATTTACTCAAATTACTTCTTAATGTATCTTTGTCTATTATCAGACACTTTCAATAGATCATAAAGTTTTATAAATGTTAACTCATAAACTGTGCTCCTATTCTCCACCTCTCCACTTGCTTGCCATTACCTGTACTTTGATCTAGTAGATCCACCTCTGATTTGCTATAATACCTTATAAAAGCCTAGGTGGTAACCCTGTCAGAAACCAGAGCTATAGACTTAAATGAGAAAAAGTTTTCTTAAACCATGAAATCAACATAAAAATCCACTTGCTTGGTTTTGTTATTTCTTAAGGCTTGTTTTATTTTTCTGTATTTTTAAATAAAAGTAAAACCAGAAAAGCCAGTGCTTCTGCTGACTGTCATCTACCAGACCCAATAAGCAGAGACAGGGATTGAATCTTTATGGGTGCTTTATTCAGACGGGCAGCGATCTGAGAAGACAGCGAGTTTGTACCCTAATAGACTGTCTTAAATTCCATTATAAAATGGGCCCTTTTATAAAGAGAAGAGTAGGTAAGGGGGTTGGAATTCAGGAAAAATGTTAATTGGATAAAAGCTGCAGTGTCCTTTCATCTGTGTCCTGGGCAGTGGTCCCTGTGCCCTGGGCTGTGGTCTTTGTGCCAAGTCACTCTGGAATACAATGGCTCAGATACCATCTTGATTGCTTGGAGTCCTCCTGAGGCACAAAGGTGGAACTGCTTATGGCTTCCTGGAATCAAGGTGGGTCATACCGCCAGTTCCTGAAACAATAGCTTTTTACATACATTGATTACTAAGCTCATTAGCTATTACTTGAAATAAAAATTTTCCAACACTTGAGTCTCCCATCAAAAGCAGTATTTTTCACTGCATATTTGCCAGTTCTTTAAAGAATGATGAATGTCTTATGAGTATGAAGACTTGAAACTAAAAATTCTATCAAATCACAAAACTATTATTAAAGAGCATCCTTCTGTATGATAACACAGTTTAGGCAATATTATTTAGATTATCCCTACTGAGTATAAAGGTAAGTTCAAAGCAATTTGTAATTTTATAGTCTAAGGAAATTATTTTATATACTTTAAAAATCCATTTTTAGTAGTTTTTTAAACTTTATTGTTTTTCATTTATCGTTGTCCCATAATTTCACCCATTGCTCACCCCTGCCCCACCCTTCCATTCCTTCTCCCACAGTCAATCCCCACTTTGTTATCTATGTCCATGTGTCCTTTATACTTGTTTCTTGACAAGATCCTTCCTCATCTTTCCCCTGTTATTTCCCTCACCCCTCCCATCAGATCTCTGTCATTTTGTTCCTTATTTCCCTATCTCTGGTTCTGTTCTGCTCCTTTTTTTGTTTTGTTCATTAGTTTTTACCTATAGGTGAGATCATATGGTATTTGTCTTTCACTACCTGGCTTCTTTCACTAACTGTAATACTCTCCAGTTCCATACATGCTGTCCCCAAATATATTAATTAATTCTTTCTTTCTTGTGCATAGTATTCCATTGTGTAAATGTACCAGTTTTTAGGCCCACTCATTTAGATGGGCACTTGGGCTGTTTCCAGCACTTGAATATTATAAATAATGTCGCTATAAACATTGGGGTAAATAGGTTCTTTTGAATTGGTGTTTCACTGGATCAAAATGTTACAGAGTTGGGGTCTCCAAAAATCCCCAGAGCCAGCAGGTTGGGGGATAGGGAAAAGGGAACAGCTTTTAAGATGACTTTGCATGATTATGGCTAATAACTAGTGTCTCAGTTATGCAAATGACTGGTTCTCCCAAGGCCCCAAGAAGATGAGAGGGGTTTTGACCATGAAATGGTGTGGAAAGAGCATACAGAGTCTGCTCAAGGTTCTGTGAATGGTCAGAACTGGTTACCACATCCATTGCATCAGAGGACAAGTAAGGGGTTTAAAAATAGGCTGCAGATATTTTAGCTAGGATCTCCATGCAGTTTTGAGAAGAGGAGAGGAGAGAGATTCATGTGGTTTGAAGGAAGGAGAAAAACTCCATGTGGCTTTGAGAAAGGAGGAAAGGAGGTCCACATGGTTTGCAGGGAGGAGAACTCCATGTGGCTTTGAAAGGAAAGGGAGAACTCCATGTAGTTTACAGAGAGGCTGGGAACTCCACGTGGTTCTGCATTTAGAGCTGGAGAGCACCACAACACAGGCAAAACCTCCCCAATCAGGCTCAAATGATTGGAAGCTGCTGGTAAAACTCAACTGTGAATGGAAAGTAGGAAGACTATATCTCTGATTTTTCTAAAACTAGCCTGGTTTGGTAGGGGGAGGCAGAACTATGTGTTTGTGGACTTTTTAAAGAAAATAAGACTTAATTGCAGAAATCCACAAATAATCTAAATCTATATAACCATTAAATAAACAATTCTTTTTTTTCCCCACCAAACTCTGGTATTGAAAGTTATGCTTATGGCAGTGGGCATTCAGGTCCCTAATAACTGAACAGTCCATGGATTCTGTTTCAATGTGGACAGCCCGTGGGTTCTGTTACAAAAATGCAGTTTTATTTTTAGTTTTTTGAAGAAGTTACTTACTGTTTTCCAAAGTTACTGCAACAGTCTGCATTCCCATCAACAATGCACTAGGGTTCCTTTTTCTCCACATCCTCAACAGCAGTTGTTTGTGGATTTGTTAATGATGGTCATTCTGACAGGTGTGAAGTGGTATCTCATTGTAGTTTTAATTTGCATATCTCTAATGGCTAGTGATGTCAAACATGTTTCATATGTTTATTGGCCCTCTGTTTTTCCTCCTTGGTGAAGTGTTTGTTTGGGTTCTTTGCTCATTTTTTAATTGGATTGTCTTCCTGGTGTGGAGACATATGAGTTCTTTATATATATTTTATATCAAATGCTTGTCTGAGATGTCATTGGCAAGTGTGTTTTCTCATACCATTGTTTCCCTTTTCATTTTGCTGATCTTTTCTTTAGCTGTATAGAAGCTTTTTAATTTGATGTAGTCCCATTTGTTTATTCTTTCCTTTATATTCCTTGCCATAGGAGATATACTGGCAAAAATATTGCTGCATGAGATATCTGAAATTTTGCTGCCTATATTTTCCTCTAGGACTTCTGTGTTATCATGGCTTATATTTAAGTCTTTTATCCATCTTGAGTTTATTCTGGTGTATGGTGTGAGTTGGTGGTCTAGGTTCATTTTTTTGCTTTTACCTGTCCAGATCTCCCAACACCATTTATTGAAGAGACTATTTTTACTTCATTTTTATACTCTGGCCACCTTTGTCAAATATTAATTGACCATAGATATTTGGGTTTATTTTAGGCCTCTCTATTCTGTTCCACTGATCTATGTGTCTGTTTTTATGCCAGTACCAGACTGTTTTGATTATAGTGGCTTTGTAATATAGTTTGACCTCAGGTATTGTGATCTTTCCTACATCGTTCTTCTTTCTCAGTAATGCTGATGCTATTTGTTGTCATTTATGGTTCCACATACATTTTTTGAAATATTTTTTCTATATCTGTGAAGTATGTCATTTGTGTTTTAATTGAAATTGTGTTGAATCTATAGATTGCTTTGGGTAGTATGAACCAGCCCCTGGCTGGTTTGGCTCAGTGGATTGAGCGTCGGCCTGCGAGCTAAGCGTCGCTGGTTCGATCTTCCAGTCAGGGCACATCAGAGAAGGAAAACTCTGACTCCAAAAAACCTCCGCTGCCTTGCGGCATACCTCTTCAGGGGAAAGGCTAAGGGAGTAAACCCCGACAGAAAATCCGGAGCCGGAGTCCCTAAGGCGGTTTGACGTTGAAGTCAACACCGGCAACTCCTGCGGCGCACCTGAAACCAAGCTGTATTGACTCCGTCTTTCCCTTGGACCCTTCAGCTGCGAAGAGAGGGGGGGGGTCTGCTGCATGGGCAACAGCAGACCCTCCATATCACCCCGCCCAGGCTTTGTAGCTTCAGCTTCACTAGAGAGGACACTCCAGCGTCATCGCAAGATGTCGATTCAACACGGGAGGAGACAGATACCGTGTCACTCCCGAGTCGGACTGCACAGCCATTCTCGGCGGTGCAGATAGACTCTTAAGAAGCTACACCATCGTCTCTCAAGACGGACGGCTGCCGACGAGTTCTGCCAATTCATGAACATAGTATATTCTTTCATTTATTTGTGTCTTCCTTAATTTTTTCTTCAGTGTTATGTAGTTTTCTGAGTACAGGTCTTTTACCTCTTTGGTTAGGTTTATTCCTAGGTACTTTATTTTTCTTGCTGCTATAATAAATGGGATTTATTTTAATAGTTTCTGTTTCTGATATTTATTGTTGGTGTACAAAAATGTCTTTGATTTTTAAATGTTGTCTTTTTATCCCACTATTTTGCCAAATTCACTGATTAGTTCAAGTAGTTTTTTGATGGAGTCTATAGGGTTTTCTATGTACACTCTCATGTAATCTGTGAACAATGACAGTTTTACTCCTTTCCAATTTGGATGCTTTTTATTTCTTCTTCTTGTCTGATTGCTGTAACTATAACTTCCATTACTATGTTGAATAAAAGTGGTGAAAGGTGAACACACTTGTCTTGTTCCTGGTCTTAGGAAGAAAGCTTTTAGTTTTTACACATTGAGCATAATGTCGGCTGTAGGTTTCTCGTACATGGCCTTTATTATGTTTAGGTATGCTCCCCCTAATCCCACTTTGCTGTGTGTTTTTACCATATATGGAAGTGTACTTTATCAAATGATTTTTCAGTATCTGTTGATATAAAAATGTTATTTTTGTCTTTTAATTTGTTTATGTGATGTATTACATATATTGATTTGTGGATATTATACTATCCTTGCATCACCAGAATGAATCCTACTTGATCATGATGTATGATCTTTTTAATGTGTTGTTAAATCCAGTTTGCCAATATTTTGTTGAGAATTTTAGCATCTAAGTTCATCAGTGAAATTGACCTGCCATTTTCTTTCTTTATTGTGTCTTTACCTAGTTTTGGAGTTAGGGTAATATTGGCCTTATAGAAAGAGTTTGGGGGTCTTACCTTTTCTTGAATTTTTTTAAATAGTTTAAGAAGCATAGCAGTCAATGGTAAAATTTGCCTGGACCAAAGCTTTTGTGTGCCTGGAGTTTTTTGACTATTGGACTATTCAGGCTTTCAGTTTCTTCTTGATTCTGTTTTGAGAGCTTATCTGTTTCTAGAAATTTGTCCATTTTACCCAGGTTGTCCAATTCCTTGGCATATAGTTGTTCATAGTAATTTCTTATAATCCTTTGTATTTCTATGGTATGAATTGTAATTTCTCCTCTTTTAATTCTGATTTTATTTATTTGGATCCTCTCTTTTTCTTGATGAGTCTGGTTAAAGGTTTGTCAATTTTGCTTACATTTTCAAAGAAGCAGCTCCTGGATTTGTTGATCCTTTGAATTGTTCTTTTAGTCTCTTTGACATTTAATACTGCTCTGATTTTGATTATTTTGTTCCTTGTACTTGCTCTGGGTTTTGTTTGTTATTGTTCCTCTTGTTCTTGTAAAGTAGGGTTAGATCCTTTATTTGAAAATTTTCTATTCTTTTAGGTAGGCCTGTATTGCTATGAATTTCTCTCTCAGAACTGCCTTCACTATGCCCCATAGGTTTTGGGCTATTGTATGTTCATTTTCATTTATTTCCAGAAACTTTTTGATTTTTTTCTTGATCTCATTGTTAACTCATTCATTATTTAATAGTATGTTATTCAATCTCCATGAATTTGAATGCTTTTTAGTTATTTCCTTGAGCTTGGTTTCTAGTTTCAAGCCATTGTTTTCTGAGAGAATGCTTGATATTATTTCAGTTTTCTTGAATTTATTGACAATTGTTTTGTGTCCTACTATATCATCTATTTTTGAGAGTGTACCATGTGCATTTGATAAAAATGTATATTTGCTTCTTTGGGGTGGAAAATCCTGTATATATCAGTTAAGTCCATTTGAGCAAGGGTGTTGTTCTGTGCCACGAATCCTTGTTCATTCATAGTTCAGAAGATCTATCCATTGTTGAAAGAGGGGTGCTAAAATCCCCTAATATTAGTGTGTTGTTGTCTATATCTTTCTTGAAGTCCTCCAAGATTTTCTTTATATATTTGGGTACTCCTGTGTTGGGTGTATATATGTTTACAATGGTTATAGTTTCTTGATGGATTCTTCCCTTAATTATTATGAAATGTCCTTCTCTGTCTCTTTTAATTGCATTTGTTTTGAAGTCTATTTTGTCTGATATAAGTATTGCCACCCCAGCTTTTTTTTTTATGTCCATTTCCTTGGAATACTTTTTTTTTTATCTCTTCACTTTTAGTCTGTGTAGATCTGTTGTGCTGAGGTGGGTCCCTTGTAGACAGCATATATGGAGATCAGCTACCCTATGTCTTTTGATTGGAGATTTTAACCCATTTACATTTAAGGTTATTATTGATAGGTTCTTGTTATTGACATTTTACCCTTTGTGCCTGTGTTCCTCTTTCTCTTTCTTCACTTCTTAAAGCAGTACCTTTAGCTTCTCTTGAAATGCTGGTTTGTTGAAAATGTATTATTTTAGCCTTCTTTTGTCTAGAAAACTTCTTATTTCATATTCCATTTTGAATGAGAGCCTTGCTGGGTAGAGTAGTATTGGTTGCAGGCTTTTGCTTTTCATTGGTTGAAATATTGTTGCCATTCCCTTCTGGCTCATAGTGTTTCTGTTGAGAAATAAGTTGATAGCCTTATTGGATCTCCCTTGTATGTTATTAGTTGTTTTTCTCTTGCTGCCTTTAATATTCTTTCTTTGTCTTTGAATTTTCCCATTTTAAATATGCTGTGTCTTGGCACAGACCTCCTTGGGTTCATCTTTATTGGGCTCCTCTGTGCTTCCTAGATTGTGTGACTTTTTCTCTCCTCATGTTTGGGAAGTTTTCTGTCATTATTTTTTCAAACAGATTTTCTATCCCTTTCCCCTCTTCTTCTCCTTCTGGTATCTTAGCATGCAGCTAGCTCAAATCAATAATTGAAGTCTGAGATTTGTTGTCATTCTAATCTACATTTTATTCACCATTTCCATCAATGCCAACACTACCTGGCTTTAAAATTATATTGCTTTTCTGACTTTTAATTGTATTAAAAATGTGTCATAATTCACTTATATTTTAATGAAATAATATCTTGGAAAATACACTGAATCATATCACACAAGTTGAAAGTATTATAATCTCCTTATAATATATAACATTTATAGAATATATAAAATTATAATCATTCACACAACCTATAAGTCTTCCAAAAATGTGTTCTCTTTTCAGGGAAAATAATAACTTATTCAACATAAAAAAAACATAATTAATAATTATGGCTGTAAGTTTTAGTTATACAAGATGACTAAACTCTGGAGATTTTCTGTACAACATACACCTATAGTTAACAATACTTATTGTACATTTAAAAATGTGTTAATAAGGTAATTCTCATTTTAAGTGTTCTTATTTCAGTTAAAATATATAATTAATGCAAGTATTATAACTAATATATTTCTATTATTAATTGATGTTATCAAGATATGCTGTTACATTAATGCATACCAACATTAATGTGTATAAATATTATTAATAAATATTAATAGCTCCCCTTATATTTACTTCTTGATATCTACCTCACTGTGATAATAAGAAAGTTACATAAAATTTTGTGCTTACATTTATACTCATTTTTTAAATGAAAAGATGTACTCTTTTACAAACAAACACTTAAATGTATAGGATTTGCTGTAACTTTTCTGTTACTAATAAAGCAGGATTGTCTTATACAGTTTAGTTTGTAACTTGCTCTCTTTACTGAACAATAAATTAGGTAATTACATAAGCTGTTCTTCTTTTCTGGTGGCTCAATTCTTAAGTGTGATTATTTGATCAAGGTTTTATGATGTCTTTATCCTTTCTAGATACACAATCATATCAATTTTAAATAAAGATAGTTTTTTCAGACTTCCAGCCAAGATGGAGGCCTAGAATGAAACACTCCATCTCCCTCCACAATTAAGGACTACAATCACCGCAAAACTAGAAATAACCAGAAGTTCCAGAAAATAAAGCTACATGGGTGTCAAACAAAGAAGTTATAAACAAGTGGTGCTCATCCAGACGGGTAGGAGAGGTGAAGCTGTGGCAGAGAGATCAAGCTGTGCTAGAGGCAGCAGCTGCAGTGATGAGCAGCAGGACCCGGTAAGCACAGACAACTGTATTTAAGGAGAGGAGAGAAGTGCCCAGGAACCAACTCTGGCTGAAGACCAGACCCATCAGCTCGCGATTCCAACGCCAGGGAATGTAGAGCCCCATTATCTTAGACTGTGAAGTTCAGAGGGCATGGGGATGGAGGAGGAGGCTCCCAATCTCTCAGTGGAGAGAGAATGGCAGGAATCCATCTTGGACCTGCACCCCTACACAAAGCACCTCAGTGTGGTGAGAAGGACTGTCTGGTAGTGACAAGTGCATGGGGCTTTTTGCCCCCTATAGTGTAGGAAGGTTGACAGCTCTGCCCAAGAAAGAAAGATAAACGAAAATGGTCAGGATGGCAGGAATCATGATTGAAATACCATTCACGAGCTCACCAAAAAGTAAATACGTGAATTAACTGATGAACAAATAGAAAAGCTTTCTGAGACTCGTTTCAGAGCTATAGTCATAAGACAGCTTACAGACCTAACAGTAGGACTTAATCAAGATAGGGAAGTAATGAAGACTAGTCCTGCTGAAATGAATAAAAATACATATGAGACAAGTGGTGAGGAAAGGAAAACCAGGAATCAAATCAACAAATCAGAACACAGGGAAGGAACAAACAGTCAACCAGTGCAGAAAGAGGAAACAAGAAGTGAGGAATATGAGGAGAGGCTCAGAAACCTTTGGGACAGCTATAAGTGAATGAACATTCAAATTATAGGATTGCCAGAGGGTGAAGAAGAAGAACTAGAAACTGAAAAATTATGTGAAAAAATAATGAAGCAGAACTTTCCTCACTTGGGGAAGGAAATAGACTTACAGGTCCAGGAAGCACAGAGAGTTCTAGAAAAACTGGACCCAAGGAGAACCACACCAAGACACATTATAATCAAAATGTCAAAAGTTAAAGATAAAGAGAGAATCTTAAAAGCAGAAAGAGAGAATAAAAGAATTATGTACAAAGGGGTGCCAATAATACTGTCAGCTGATTTCTCAAAGGAGAGTCTACAGGCAAGAAGGGACTGGCAAGAAATATCCAAAGTAATGAAAATTAAAAACCTATAGCCAAAATTACTCTATACAGCAAAGCTGTCATTCAGAATAGAAGGGCAGAGAAAGTGCTTCCAGGACAAAGTAAAACTGAACGAGTTCATTAGGTCCAAACCACTATTATATGAGATGTTAAAAGGACTTGTTTAGAAGAAAGAAGATCAAAACTATGAACATTAAAATGAAAACTGTACCACAACAACCAACAGCAAAAGCTAGCGAACCGAAACAAAGGCAAACTAAGTAGACAACAAGAAGGGAAAAAGAATTATAAGTATGTGGAACATATTGGGGGGAGGTCAGAGGAGAGGGGCAAGGAGGAAAAGGGAGGGAGATAATGCAGGAATTAAGAAGCATAGTAGGAGGGAATGGAATAGACAAAAAGATGTTGAAAAGAACTATATGCACAACCAATGGGCATGGACTAAGGAGGGGAACAATGGAGGGGAAGTCACAGGGTGGAGGGGAGCAGAGGGAAAAGAAATTGGTACAATTTGTAACAGCATAATCAATAAAATATATTTACTTTTTTTTCTTTTTAAATATTAATGGTTGTCTTTATTTTTTATTATTTAGTTACATCTTCTGAAATGATAACATTAAAATGATAGTGAGTACCCTAGACTTGTTTTTGGTTTGAACAATAAATGGTTTCAATTGTTGGGAATTTTTTCTATCACTATTTATCCCCCATGACAGTCTCTTTCACCCTCTACCCCCACAATTACTACATTATTGTCAGTGTACAAGTTCTTTCTCTTTTTAAAAAATTTTTCTAAATCCTTCTACTGCCCCAGCTCCACCACCAAGAGCTCTCAGCCAGTTCTCTATGAGTCTGTCTATTTTGCTCATTAATTTAGTTTGTTTATTAAACTCCATATGAGTGAAATCATGTGGTATTTTCTTTCTCTGACTGACTTATTTCACTTAGCCTAATATTCTAAAGGTTCATCCATGCTGTCATAAAGGGTAATTTTTTCTTTTTATTGGTAGAGTAGTATTCCATTGTATAACTATACCATATCTATTTTATCCAATGCTTCTTATTTCTTCTAGCTGTTACTTTCTGCATGTTGGTGTTTTCCACTAATCATACTAGTCACCACAGTTAGCATCATAGACAAAGTTTTTGGCTCCCATATCTCCTTGGAAGCAATGATCTTTTTGTAAAACTTGGGTGTGTTTGAGTACATTAAAACAGAAACTTGAGGAGAGGATCACAAAATGTGGTGGAGTAGGGGGATCTTTCTCACACTTCCTCCCAGAACAAAATTGCATGAATGGAAATAAAACCAAAGAGGAGGACAGCCACCCAATATACAAAACTGAAGACTCTCTGAAAAAGAGACTATTAACCAAGGACAGCCAGAAGCCAAAAAGATACCAGTAAGAAAGGCAAGGGCATAAAAGAGAGTGTCACTCTTCCCATGGGTGACAGGTCAAGATTATGGCATGGCAATGGGAGATTTCCCTGGAGAGGAGAAAATACTGAACACTAGACTCAACTCCCAAGCATGGATCATTGTCAGTGACAGGATCAGCCACTTACAGAGCATCCAGTGGTTGAAAAGCCACATCGTTTTTGTCTGCTAGAGAGAGAAAAAACTATTTTTTTCTTAAAGGGGTCAAAGTACAGGTTTTGTGTCCTCAGCCACTCACCTTGGACTAGGGCAAAGGGAGCGCAACATGGACTTTGGAGTGGGAGTCACTGGAGAGAGTCACTGGGGGGCGGGGGGCTGTGATGATTTCTTGGTAATGCAGCTGCCATCTTTCTTGAGAAGAGAAAGCCTCTCTCAGGTAAAAAGCAATTGCTCCACACTGAAATATCACTCACCTCACCCTCCAGAATTCTGCTCAACCCACCTGGAATTCTGCTTGCCTTACCCTGCATCTCTTAATTTTTATTTTATTATTTATTTTTCTTTCTACCCATCAAGCATCTTAAACCCTTCTGAGGAGACAGCAATGTATGTAGACTCAGAGGGTATCAGAGACTAGCGTTAGGGCACAGTCATTCCCTACACTTTCCTGAGAACCAGACTGGCACTTCCCCTTCACAGAAAGTCATAGAAACACCCTCCTGGCTTCTGGAAGACCTAAAATTTGGGCTCTAGTGATCCCACCCACTTGCCTAATAGGAGTTCTGTCCTGCCAAATTCAGGGACATAATCGGGGAGACTCAGAAGAGTGGCTCAAGGGTGGGAGAACACCCCCAACATCTTCCCTGAAGTCTGAATGACATATCCCATTGGATAACAGGAATCCCATCCTTCCAATTCCATGAGAAGCCTTCTCAAAACCAGTCGGGTCAGCAACACTTACAGCAATCTGGCAGGCAGAAGCAGGTGGAAACAGATCCTGCAGTGCCTTGGGACATTTGCTGGTCCATCCATAGACCCACTGCAGCTAAATAAAAAAAAAAAAAATTTAAAGCATTGCTGTGCTGCATGGCCAGTCTTGTGCACAGCCAAGCCTGAAAGAAACAACCACAAACTGTAGATTGCTTGGAACTTTGAAAAGGCTTCTGAAGGTTAGGTGTGGAGAACACCAGGCATTGGATTACACCAGCCTCAGACAACATCAAAGCTGTATCCAAAGGAAGAACCTAGCAGCCAAAAATTAAACTCTGCTGAGAAAAATTCCACTTCAGTCTTTCATTATTTTTGTTATTTTTCATAACATTTTTACTATTTTTCTTTTTCTGTTTTTGTTGATATGTATTTTCATATCTATTATTTTACCCTGACATTTTCTTAATTCATTTTACTTCCCTGTTCTTTTTCTTATGTTTGTTATTATTTATTTTTATTTGTCTTTTTTTTTTCCCATTTTCTTTTTTTCAACATTACTTATATCTTTTGTTTTTTCACCTCTTATAATCGCTTTTCCTTCCTTTGGTCTTCTTTTATTATTATTTTTCTTTCTTTTGTACCCAGTCTTTATTATTCTATTTATCTTTCCACCTTTATTATTCTTTGCTATTTAGTTGATTTTTCTGCTGCTGCTGTTTTGTTTGCTTTTTCTGGTTTAGTTTTTTTTTTGTGTGTTGTTTTGCTTTGTTCTGTCAGAACCTATAAAGCAACTAAATAAAATTCAAGCAAGCAAATTCTCAGACAGAATAGTTATAAAGATGATCAAGGGACTTAGTGAGAACTACAGAGAACACAGTGGGAACTACAACAGTATGAAAACAGAGATAGAAACTTTGAATAATAAGTAGTTGGAAAGGAAGAATGTAATATCTGATATAAAGAATACACTAGAAGGAAAATAAAGCAGGTTAGACAAAGCGGAGGATAGGAACAGGAATTTGGAAGACAAGGTAGAAAAAAATCACCCAGTCAGAGCAACAACAACAACAAAAAAAAGACAAAAGAATGAGGATAGTTTAGGAAACTTTGGGACAACATGTCGTCGGCAGCCGTCCGTCTCGAGAGACGATGGTGTAGCTTCTTAAGAGTCTATCTGCACCGCCGAGAATAGCTGTGCAGTCCGACTCGGGAGTGACACGGTATCTGTCTCCTCCCATGTTGAATCGACATCTTGCGATGACGCTGGAGTGTCCTCTCCAGTGAAACTGAAGCTACAGAGCCTGGGCAGGGTGATATGGAGGGTCTGCTGTTGCCCATGCAGCAGACCCCCCCTCTCTTCGCAGCTGAAGGGTCCAAGGGAAAGACGGAGTCAATACAGCTTGGTTTCAGGTGCGCCGCAGGAGTTGCCGGTGATGACTACAACGTCATACCGCCTTAGGGACTCCGGCTCCGGATTTTCTGTCGGGGTTTACTCCCTTAGCCTTTCCCCTGAAGAGGTATGCCGCAAGGCAGCGGAGGTTTTTTGGAGTCAGAGTTTTCCTTCTCTGATGTGCCCTGACTGGAAGATCGAACCAGCGACATTTAGCTCGCAGGCCGACGCTCAATCCACTGAGCCAAACCAGCCAAGGGACAACATGAAACATAACAATAGACACATTATAGGAATACCAGAAGAAAAAGAAAAGGAGGAAGAGATAGAATACCGTTTGAAGAAGTAATGACAGAAAACTTACCTAACCTGATGAAGAAAAAATCATACAAGTTCAGTAAGCACAGAGAATGTCAGTCAGGATAAATCTGAAGATACTCATACAAAGACACATAACAATTGAAACGGCAAAGTTTAAAGACAAAGAGAGAATATTAAAGGCAGCAAAAGATCATGAATTAGATACTTATAAGGGAACTCTGAGAAGGCTGTCAGCTAATCTTTAAACAGAAACACTACAAGCCAGAAGAAATTGACATTAAGTATTCCAAATAATGAAAAAAAAAAAGACCTGCACCCGATACTACTCTATCTAGAAAGGTTATCATTTAAAATGGAAGGTAAAATAAAGAGCATACTGGGGTGGGGGTGGGGGACTAAAGAGTACATTTCCACCAAACAAGCATTACAAGAGATGATAAAGAGATTACCTTAAGAAGGAAAAGAAATGTATAGGGAGATGAAAACAGGTGCAAAAGGAAAAATAGCAATGAATAAGTACTTATCAATAATAACATTAAAGGTAAAATGATTAAATCCTCTAATCAAAAGAAATAAGGTAGCTGAATAAATAAGAAAACATGGCCCATATATATGCTGTCTACAAGAGAAACACCATAAAACAAAAAGTTTACATAGGCTGAAAATGAAGAAATGAAAAAAAATTTCATGCAAATGAAGACAAAAAAGCTAGGATAGCAATACTTCTATCTGAAAAAAAAGACTTTGCAACTAAGGCCATAACAAGAGACGAGGGTCACTACATAATACTAAAGGGATCAATCCAACAAGAAGATATAACCCTTATAAACATATATACAACAAATATAGGAACACATAAATATATAAAGAAAATCTTGAAGGACATTAAGGAGGAGCCATTTTATGAGAGTTTAACATGCAACTGTCACCAACAGATATATCTTCCAGACAAAATTTAACAGAAAAAAAAAAAAAAAACAGGTACCTTAAACAATATACTAGATAAAATGTATTTAATTGCTATTTACAGAACATGTCATTTCAAAGTACAGAATACATATTCTTGTTGAGTGCACATGGATCATTCTTAAGGATAGACCACATGGCAGAATACAAAAAAGTCTTAACAAATTAAAGAAATTTAAAATGATAAATATTTTCTTGGATCATGATGGTTGAAACTAGACATTAACCTCAATAAAAAGACTCAAAAACATTCACATACATGGAGGCCAAATAGCATATTTTAAACAGTGAATGGATCAACAACAAGATCAAGGAAGAAATAAAAAAGTACCTGGAAGTAAATGAAAATGAGCACACAACAACCCAAAACTTATGAAACACGGTGAATGCAGTCCAGAGAGAGAAGTTCATAGTGCTGCAGGCCTACCTAAAGAAGATAGAACAATCTCAAATAAACTACCTAATCCAGCCTAAAAGAACTTGAAAAACAACAACAAGCAAAACCCAGAGTGAGCAGAAGGAAGGAATTAATCAACATCAGAGAAGAAATATACTACATAGAGACTTAAAAAGTACAGTTCAAAAGATCAATGAATCAAAGAGCTGGTCCTTTTTAAAAAGTAAACAAAATTGATGACCCTTTAACCAGACTCATCAAGAAAAACAGATAGAGGGCCCAAAAAAATAAAATCAGAAATGAAAGAGATGAAGTAACAACTAATACCATAAAAATACAAAGGATTGTAATAAAATACTATGAACAACTATATGACAAGAAAGTGGAGAATTGGATGAAATTGATACATTTCTAGAAAAATAGAACCTTCCAAAATTAAATCAAGAAAAATCAAGAAACCTGAATATACTGATAACAACTGATGAAACTGAAACAGTAATAAAAAAAAAAAGCCTCCATCAAACCAAAGTCCTCAATCACAGGTAAATTTTACCAATCATTCAAAGAGAACTAACACTTATCCTTCTCAAACTCTTCCAAAAAATTAAAAGAGGGAAGACTTCCATACTACTTCATGAGGCCATTATTATCTTAATTTCAAAACCAGGTAAAGGCACAACAAAGAAAGAAATTCACAGGCCAATGCCCTTGTTGAATATATGCTAAAATCTTCAATAAAATATTACCAAGCCAAATCCAGCAATACATTAAAAACATCATACACCATGATCAAGTATAATTTATCTTAGAGATTCAAAACAGGTATAACATTTGAAAATCAATTAGTGTGATACATCACATAAATAAAATGAAAGACAAAAATCACATGATCATATCTATAGATGTTGAAAAGCATTTGACACAATCCAGCAACCATTTATGATAAAAAACAAAAAACAAAAACATTCAGCAAAGTGAGAATAGAGGGAACAAACCTCAACATAATGAAGGCCATATATAAAAAATCCACTGCCAACATCATATTCAATGGCAAAATATAAGTGTTTTCCTAAAGATCAGGAAGAAGACAGGGATATTTTTTTCTCCACTCTTATTCAACATAGTATTAGAAGTGCTAGTCACAGTTACAAGACAAGAAAAAGGAACAAAAAGCATCCACATCGGGAAGGAGGAGGAAAAGCTGTCATTATTTGCAGATGTCATTACATTGTATATAAAAAACCCTAAGACTCCATAAAAAATAAAATTGCTAGACCTAATAACTGAATTTTACATAGTAGCAAGATACAAAATGTATACTAAAAAATCAATGGCATTTTTATACACCAATAATGAACTATCAGAGAGAGAAACTAAGAAAGCAATCCCATTTACTATTAAAATAAAAAATAAAGTACCTAACAATAAATTTAACCAGGAAGGTAAAAGACCTGTACTTAGGAAACAATAAGACACTGAAGAAAGAACTTGAGGAAGGTACAAATAAGTGGAAGCATATACCATGTTCATGGGTTGAAAGAATTAACATCATTAAAATGTCCACAGTATCCAAAGCAATCTATAGATTCAATGCAACTACTATTAAAATGCAAATGGTATATTTCAAAAAACTAGAAAAATATTCCAGATATGTATATGGAACCAAAAAAGATCTTAAATAGTTTCAGCAATCTTGAAAGAGAAGAACAAAGTTGGAAGAATCACAATACCTGATATCAAACTATACAATAAGACCACTGTAGCCAGAATAGTTTGGTTCTGGCATAAGAACAAATGCATATATCAATGGAACAAAGAGCCTGGAAATAAACCCAAACCATTATGGTCAACTGATATTTGACAAAGGTTGCAAGAGCATATAATGAAACAAACAGTTATTCAATAAATATTGTTGGAAAAACTGGACTGGTACATGCAAAAAATAATTAATAAACCAGAATAAACTCAAAATGGATAAAAGACTTAAATTAAGTCATGATACCATAAAAATTCTAGAGAAAACATAGGCAGTAAAATTACAGATATCCCATCTAGCAATATTTTTGCCATTATATCCCCTAGGACAAGGGGAACAAAGGGAAAAAAAAATGGGACTACATCAAATTAAAAAGCTTCTGCACAGCTAAAGAAGTTATCATCAGAATGAAAATGGAACCCACTATATGGGAGAACATAACTGCCAACAATATATTAGACAAGGGTTTAATTTACAAAATATATGAAGAACTTGTACAACTCAACACTAAGAAGACAATCTGATTATAAAATTGACAAAGAATGTAAATAGACCCTTACTCAAGGAGGACATAGAGATGGCCCACAGATACATGAAAAAGTGCTATGTAAAACCAGCCATCAGAGAGATAGAAATTGAAACCACAATGAGGTACCATATCACATCTGCCAAAATGGCTATAATTAATAAATCAACAAACAATAAGTGCTGACGAGGATATGGAGTAAAGGGAATCCAAGTGCACTCTTGGTGGAAATGCAAATTGCAGCAGCCACTGTGGAAAACAGTATTGAATTTTCTCAAAAAACTAAAAATGATACTTCCTTTTGCCCCATCAATTCCACTGCTGAGAATATATTCTAAGAATTCTGAAACATGAATTCAAAAAACATATACATCCTTAAGTTCATAGCAAAGTTATTCAACATAGCCAAAATTTGGAAACAACCTAAGTGCCCATCAGTAGATGAGTAATTAAAAGCAATGGTACATTTACACAGTGGAATATTATGCAGCAGTAAAAAAGAGGGAATTCTTACTTTTTGTGACAGCATCAGTGGAACTGGAGACTATCATAGTAAGTGATGTAAGTCAATCAGTGAAAGACAAATACCATATCATTTCACTTATAAGTGGAATCTGATGAGCAAAATAAACTAAGATGCAAAACAGAACCAGAGGCATAGAAACAGAAAATACTGACAGGTGTAAGTGGGGAGAGGGGGTAGGGACTCATTGAAAGAAGGTGAAGGGATTAGTCAACGAACATATATGAACGAACCCATGGGCAATCATGTAGGAATTGACTGTGGGAGTGGAGGGGCAGGCTGGGTGGAGGGTGACAAAGGAGGAAAAATTGGCACAACTGTAATTGCATAAACAATAAAATATTTAAATCAAAAAAAGAAGATAGAGACAGACTCATAGAGAGCAGGGTGACAGCTAAGAGGGGAAGTTAGGGGGTCGAGGGATTAAACAAAAAGAAAAAATTACTTTTGTACATGGACAACAGTGTGGTCATTGTGTGGGGGAGGGGAGTATGTGGGGATTAAATGGTAATGAAAAATTACAAATTTTTTTATTAAAAAAGAGTTTTGATAAATCACAATAAAATAGGTCTGTTTTAAACATGTTTAGGTAATAGGCAGCACTTGGCAACTCTGGTTCCTGATATGTTTGATTAAATATTTTCTCTTAGGTGATTAAATGGCACAGAATAGATAACATTTTATGGGCAAAATTTTCCTCAGAAGTCCCTTAGTATAAATTGTCCTACTTCTTAATAACCTAATGATTCAACAACATACCCTACAAAGTAGTAGATATTGACTGTTCTTAAAAGTAATGACAATAAAAGGTATTGTTTTAATTCTAAATGTAGAATTTATGGAAACTTCCTCTATCTTGTGCACTATAGTGGACATATAAGTGCGATAGATTATCTTTTTTAGAATGCATCAACAATATGTACTCATGTCCATCAGTTTTTATTATTTGTTGCTCTTTCCAAAGTATATTCTTATACTCACACCTCTAATAGAAAGAACATCACTGACTTACCTTCAGGTATATAGCTATTATTGGGAAACATTTTTCTCTGCTACAATTCTAGTATATTTGCACCTCATTCTTGATAATATCTGCTATACCATTTACAATGATTGTATCTTGTGTAGTTTTTAAAAAAGTAACAGAAAGTAGTGCAAATCAACACTGTTTTGAATATAAAATAAGTACTTTTGAAAGAAAATTTAATTTTCAGTGTTTGTTGTTGTGAGGTTTTTTGGAAGCAAAATTTTTTCCATGGCAATTAAGCAGACTAATCTTTTCTTGCCCTATATTGTTCAAGCCAGAAAGGCTATACATTTAATATTAAAAAATAATTTGTTATCAATTTCTTAATTTGACAACTTTGCCAATTAAATAACCATTGATTACTATAATTGTAAACTTTCTGTAATAAGATATGGGAGAGAGTCTTGAAGATGGTGGTTGAGTGAGGGGAAGCTGAGCTTCCTTGCTCCCGAGACCATCCTGTAGTTTCAGATAATGTGGACAGAGCACCTCAGTTAACATCTGGATACTGGCAGGAGTTGAACCTTAGAACTGATGATGGCAGAGGATGCCACCTCAAAGTGACCTGTCTGATAAGGATCTCGGAGGAGACACAAGAGAGACATGAGTTCTATCTGGCTTGGCTCCCTGAGAAGTGGCTGTTGGTGCACAAAGTTTTTTCAATGCCCCTAGGTTTTCCCTGAGATGAGTCAGAAGTGGAGATCAATGCTGAGCCCAGTGGCAGAGCCAGGAGTTGGCCAGCTGCTATCTGGCTTCGGGAGGCCAAGAGTAGAGTATTGTGTGTGTGTGCGTGTGTGTGTGTATGTGTGTGTGTGTGTGTGTGTTTAAATTGTTTTTTGTGAATAAGGGAAGAAAGGCTAGGGGCAGGGTGAGATTCTTGAGGAGTGCACAAGTGAGAACACATACCCAGGAGAGCACTTGGGCCCTGTCCTGGGCTGTGCATGTGCCAGACCATCCTTCTGCCCTGCAGGCCCTGACACTGGGCCTGGGCTTCCCTCCCAGGGCCGGTGAGAGGGAGCACCCCTAGACCGCTCTCCCCAGCATGTTCCTGGCTGGAGCAAGGGAGCACACTTGTTGTGCTCCACCTGGGTGGCTACCAAAGGAGAGGTGAACTAGAGGAACTTTGGAAGAGTCTCAGGCACTGGTTTTGGAGAAAGAGCAGGGGAGCAGTGGGCCATACCCCAATGTAGATGGATCCCCAGTGCTATGGAAGAAATCTCATAAGCAGACTACTCCCTTCCAAGTGGCATCAGCTGGAGGCAGCTCAACAACTGTTACAAGACAAGGTGGGTAGAGTGACTCTCAGTCAGCTAATTGGAAGAAAGGACCCATCAGAGCACAATGACCACCAAAAGCAAAATACTACCAGACAGTTCAAATAAAAGGCATAAAGAAAATTCCAAGAGCATCAAGTTCAGAAGATCAAGGAGCCTGCACCATTGATTCACACAGGATTCCCACCACAGAAGACTATACCACAAAGGCAGGACATAAAAGAAGATCACTCTAAGAAGTAGAAAGAAACAAGAAGAGCCACTTAAAATGGGGAGATGAAAAAACAACACCCCATCAAAGGAAAGGAGGAATTCCCAGAAGAAGGGATACGTGAAACAGAGGCAAGCAAACTATGAGACATGGAATGCAAAACAGCGGTAGTGAGAAACCTCAATGAACACAACAAACTCAGAGAAAACTACAATGAACTACAGAGGAACTACAAAGAACTCCAGGGAAGGTACAAGGAACTTTCTGAGAAATACACCAGCATGAAAAAGAACATAGAAACTATCAATACGAGCCAGGAAGAAATGAAAAATACAATGTCTGAACTGAAGAAGACAGTAGAAGCAATCAAAAGTAGGCCAAATGAAGCAGAGGATCAGATCAGGGGAAAAATTTTCCAGACAGTGCAACAAAATGGAAAAAGACATAAAAAGAATGAAGAGGGATTAAGAGAGCTGCAGGAAAACATGAAACATAATACTATCCATATCATAGGGATACAAGAAGGGAAAGAAGAGGAACAAGGGATAGAAAACCTGATTGAAAAAGTAATAACAGAAAACTTCCTGAACATAAGGAAAGAAAAAGTCTCACACATACAAGAAGTACAGAGGGTCCCAATGAAGATGAACCCAAAGAGGCCCACTCCAAGATGCATTATAATTAAAATGACAACCTTCAAAGACAAAGAGATAATCCTAAAAGCAGCAACAGAAAAACAGCAAATAACATACAAGGGTGCGCCAATAAGGTTATCAGCTAATTTATTGAAAGAAACACTACAAGCCAGAGGAAATGGCAAAAAATATTTTAAGCAGTAAAAACCAAAGACTTGCAAACAAGACTACTCTATCCAGCAAGGCTCTCTTTGAAAATGAAAGGTAGAATAAGGAGTTTCCCAGACAAAGAAAAACTAAAAGAATACATCTCCACCAAACCAGCATTGCAAGAGAAGCTAAAGAGAATGCTTTAAGAAGAAAAGAAAAAGAGAGAGGGAGAGGAACACAGGTACAAAGGGAAAAAGTCACAATGAATAAAAACCTATCAATAATAACCTTAAATGCAAATGGATTAAATGCTCCAATCAAAAGACGAAGGGTAGTGGAATGGATATGAAAACATGACCCACATTTATGCTGTCTAAAAGAGACACACCTCAAAACAAAAGATCTACAAAGACTGAAAGTGAAGGGATAGAAATAGTATTTCAAACAAATGGATAAGAAAAAAAGCTGGGTTAACAATACTTATATCAGACAAAATAAATTTCACAACAAAGGCAATAAAAACAGACAAAGAAGGATATTTAATAATACTTAAGGGAACAATCCATCATGAAGACATAATCCTGGTAAACGTATACGCACCCAACACAGGAGAACCCAAACATACAAAGGAAGTCTTGGAAGACTACAGGAAGGAATTCAGCAGCAACACACTCATAGTAGAGAAGTTTAACACCAAACTGTCAACAATGGGTAGATCTTTGATGCAAATGAACAGCAAGGATATTGAGGCATTGAACAACACTCTAGATCAAATGGACTTAATTAATATATAAAGAACTTTTCACCCCAAAGAAGCAAAATATTAATTCTTTTCAAGTGCATATGGAACATTTTCAAAGATAGACCACATTAGACCACATGGTAGGACACAAAACAAGTCTCAAAAAATTCGAGAAATTCAAATTATATCAAGCATCTTCTCAGCCCACAATGCCTTGAAACTAGAATTCAGACTATAGGAAAAAAATTAAAGACATTCAAACTCATGGAGAATAAATAACATGCTATTAACTAATGAGCAGGTTAACAATGAAATCAAGGAAGAAATCAAAAAGTTCCTGGAAACAAATGATAATGAAAAAACAATAGTCCAAAACCAATGGGACACAGCAAAAGCAGTCTTGAGAAGAAAGTTCATAGTATTTCAGGCCTACCTATAAAGGATAGAAAAATATCAAATAAAAAATCTAACCCTACAGTTTTAATAACTAGAGGAACAACAACAATCAAAGCCCAGAGTGAGCAGAAGGAAGAAAA
Organism: Furipterus horrens; assembly: GCF_987537825.1. NCBI lineage: Eukaryota > Metazoa > Chordata > Mammalia > Chiroptera > Furipteridae > Furipterus > Furipterus horrens. Next base: position 62,873,048 of record NW_028327182.1, on the reverse strand, counting down.
TCATCAATATCAGAGCAGAATCAAATGACATAGAGACTAAACAAAGAATACAAAAGATCAATAAAACCAGGAGCTGGTTTTTTGGAAAGAACAACAAAATTGACAAGCCTTTAGCCAGGCTTACCAAGAAAAAATGAGAGAGGACCCAAATAAACAAAATCAGAAATGAAAGGAGAGAAATCACAACCGATACCACAGAAATACAACAGATTGTAAGATATTACTAAAAACAACTATATGGCAAAAAAATTTGACAACCTAGAGGAAATGGACAAATTTCTGGAAACATAATCTTCCAAAACTGAATCAAGAAGAAACAGAAAGCCTGAATAGACCAATAAAAACTAATTAAACTGAAACAGTAATCAAAACACTCCTAGCACACAAAAACCCTGGACTGAATGGCTTCACAGGCAAATTTCACAAAACATTTAGAAAATAACTGACTTCTAATACTCTCAAACTATTCCAAACATCCAGTTAGAAGGAAGACTCCAAAACTCTTTCTATGAGGCCAGTGTCACCCTAATTCCAAAACCAGGTCAAAACCCAACAAAGAAAGAAAACTACTGCCAATACCGCTGATGAACATAGATGCTGAAATCTTCAACAAAATATTGGCAAACAGGATTTAGCAACACATTAAAACGATCATGCAACATGATCAAATGGGGTTCATCCCCGGGACGCAAGAATGGTTTAATTTTTGCAATCTATAAACATAAAACACCACATAAACAAAATGAAAGACAAAAACCACATGATCATATCAATAGATGCAGAAAAAGCATTTGATAAAGTACAGCACTCATTTATGATGAAAACTTGCTGCAAAATGAGAATAGAGGGAGCATACCTCAAGATAATAAAGGCTATATTTGAGAAACCTAAAGCTATCATCACTCAATGGGCAAAAACTGAAAGAACAAGACAAGGATGTTCACTCTCTCCACTCCTATTCAACATAGCCTTGGAAGTTCTAGCCACAGCAATCAAACAAGAAAAAGAAATAAAAGGCATCCAAATTGGGAAAGAGGAAGTAAAACTGTAACTATTTTCAGATGACATGATAGTGTATATATAAAAGTCTATAGATGCCATGAAAAAAATTCTCGACCAAATAAGTGAGCTTGGCAAATTACCATGGTACAAAGTCAATATTCAGAAATCGAAGGCATTTCTGTACACTAACAATAAAATATCAGAGATAAAAATTAGAAAAAAATCTCATTTATCATAGCAACAAGAAAAATAAAGTACCAAGGAATAAACTTAACCAAGGAGGTAAAAGACCTGTACTCACAATACTACATAACACTGAAGAAATAAATTAAGGAAGATACAAATAAATGGATGCTTATATCATGTTCATGGATGGGAAGAGTCAACATCACTAAAATGTCCATACTGCCATCAGTCAGTTTATAGATTCAATGCAATCCCTATAAAATACTGATTAGATATTTTACAGGTCTAGAAGAAATATTTCAAAAATTTATATGGAACCAAAAAGACCCTGAATAGCCACAGCAACCTGGAGGAAGAACACAGTAGAAGAAATCACAATTCCTGATATCAAACTGCACTACAAAGCCCCAACAATCAAAATAGTCTGGTACTGTCATAAGAATGACATACAGGTCAATAGAACAGAATAGAGACCCAGAAATAAACTCAGGTTTGTATAGTCAACTAATACTTGACAAAGGAGTAAAGAACATAAAATGGAGCGAGAAGAGCCTCTTCAATACATGCTGTTAGGATAACTGGACTGGAACATGCAAAAAAAGGAAACTAGACCACCAACTTACACCCTACACCAAAATAAATTCAAGATAGATAAAAGACATAAATGTGAGCCGTGACACCATAAAAGTCAGAGAAGAAAACATGGGCAGTAAAATTTCAGATATCCCACATAGTAATGTTTTCACTGAAATATCCTCTAAGACAAGGTAAATAAAGAAAAGAATAAACAAATGGGACTACATCAAGCTAAAGAGTTTCTGCTGAGCAGAAGAAAATATCAGCAAGATAAAAAGGGAAGCACCTTTTAGAAAATATATTTTCCAATGATACCTCAGAGAAGGGATTTATCTCCAAAATATATAAAGAACTTATATGACTTGAAAGCAAGAAGACAAAAAACCCAATTAAATAATGGGCATCAGACCTGAACAAATACTTCTCCAAAGAGGACATACAGAGGGTCCATAAGCCTATGAAAGAATGCTCAACATCACTAGCCATCAGAGATCCAAATAAAAACCACAATGAGATACCACCTCACACCCGTCAAAAGGACCATCATCAACAAATCAACAAACAAGTGCTGGCAAGAATTTGGAGAAAAGGCAACCCTTAGTGCACTGCTGGTGGGAATGCAGAGTTGTGCAGCCACTATGGAAAACAGTATGGAATTTCCTTAATAACTAAAAATGAAACTGCCTTTTGATACAGCAATTCCATTGCTAGGATTATACCTGAAGAATCCTGAAATACCAATTCAGAAGAACTAATGTACCCCTATGTTCATAGCAGAGCTATTTACAATAGCCAAGTGCTGGAAATAGCCTAAGTGTCCATCTGTAGATGCATGGATTAAATACTGTAGTACATTTACACGATGAAATACTATACAACAGAGAGAAAGAAGGAACTCCTACCATTTGCAACAACATGGATGGAACTAGAGCAAATTATGCTTAGTGAAATAAGCCAGGCAATGAAAGACAAATACCATATAATATCACCTAATACAGGAAACTCATGAACAATACATATGAGCAAAATTGAACTAAACAAGGACCAGATTAACTTCGTCCAGGCATGGGTAAGGGAGAGATGGGGGTAAGTAGGGGAAGGATCTAATCAAGGAACTAGTATAAATGACTCTTAGACATGGACTACGGGGTGGAGATTGACTGTGGGAGAAGCGGGGGGCAGAATGGGTAGAGCACAATGGAGGAAAAAGTGGGACAACTGTAATAGAAAAATAATAAATAAATAAAAGTTTTTATAACAAAACACTTTTTAAATTATCTAATAAAAATTTAATTTTAAAAAATAAATATTTAAATGTAACTAATTAATTGTAATTAAATTTTATAATCATTGATTACAATTTATTTTATTTTTATAGATAATTTTGAATATTTTAGAATAAAACATAAAATGTATATTATTTTATTTTTCTGTTGTTTAACTTTGATTTTTATAAAATGTATTAATAGCACTTTGAATATAATAGTTTGATTTTTTAAATTATTTAATTTTTATAAAAGTAAGTAAATATCTGGATAATATAATTCATGACACTGCTGAAATGCAGACATTAAATAAATTGTTTTGACTAAACAATAATTTATATTATGCATAGCTTTAATTTTTTTCTCATGGGAACACTGCTCTCTCATAAACTGAACACCCAGATATGAGTAAAAATAATAAAATTAAGACACCTTAGCCTTATTGGTCATCTTAGGGTATTTAGATATATGGTATAATGTGGGCCTCTCTTTTTACTCCTGCCTGAATACATATTAATGGCAGGTCTGCATGATATGTCTTCCCCTACAACTACTTTATAATACTTCATAATCTCCCTCCTACAAGTCTGTTACTCCTATCCTGACTCTGTCATTAGTTTCTGTTGCCACATTTTCTTTTCTCTGCCTCTCCCTTGTTACCACTTCATTCATTACTGCTCCTTCTAGTCTCAGTATTCTTCAACAACAAAAATAAGAAGAAGAAACATTGAAATGTGAATTTTAAAGAAACACTGGTTGGCTATGTCTTATATTATTGGTTTGTTTTATTTGTAATCCCTAAAACAAAATTAAACTCTCTACATAGGCAACTATAAGATGTTTTCTTGTTTCAAACTATGGCAAAATATCCATCATTTAAGCATACAAAAATAAGCCATCAATAGGCATGTACAATTTTAAGAATATTTGTAAGCCTGTAAGATGAACCTTGATGATAAGATTAATTGATATAATTACTCCTGAAATGAGACCCACTAAACATGAGATTGATATTCCCAGAAATAAGGCAGATGCCTTCCTTGAGATTAAATCTCCTTAAGGTCTGAAAGATTAGTTTGTTTTTTAAATTGTTGTTCTATTAGAGTTGTCCCACTTTTCCACCATTGCTCTCCCCTACCTATTCCGCCCCTCCATGCCCTCCCTCACACTGCTCCCACAGTCAGGCACCGCTATGTTGTCCATGTCCATGGGTCATTTATACATGTTCCTTGACTAGACCATTCCTCTTCTTTCCGCACTTATCCCCCTCCCCACTCCCTTCTGGTCACTGTCAGTCTATTCCTTGTTTCCATGCCTCTGGTTTGGTTTGGCTCATTTGTTTTGTTCATTAGGTTTCTGTTATAGGCAAGATCATATGGTATTTGTCTTTTGCTGTTAGGCTTATTTCACTCAGCATAATCTCCAGTTCCATCCATGCTGTCATGAAAGGTAGAAGTTGCCTTTGTCTTTCTGCTGCATAGTATTTCATTGTGTAAAAGTATCACAGTTTTTTGATCCACTCATCTACTGATGGGCACTTAGGCTGTTTCCAGCACTTAGCTATTATAGATAATGCTGCTGTGAGCATTGGGGTAAAGAAAGGATTAAAAACCATCCCTGCTCTTCCCCATTTGGTCAATAATTACAGATATTGAGGGGGTGGCTTAGTGGTAGGAAGGATGAAATTCTACTTAACATTTGGGTCATAGAGATAAGTACAGGTCATAAAATTTTATAACTTTTTTAGAATTAACCTAATTATAGCCTGGTCACAATTTTAACCTAATTATAGCCTGGTCACAATTTTACCCATTACTTTGAGGCCACAGTCCAGGGCTGAGTCCTGAATAATGAGTTAATTTGGATCATTCTCTAATACCAATGTAATCTCTCACCAAAGCATCTACTATGCTCACAGAACTTAAATGGGAAGCATGCAGTGGCTTCTTATTTTTGTAAAAATAGAAAACATTGTGTTTTAGGATGTGTCTGTAAATTATTAAATTTACCAGTGCTGGGAGAATGTGACACAATTGAAGCATGTGGCTTTGAGGCCTAAGTTTTCCAAGATGTGTGGTCTGTGTGATATGTTTTAACTATTCAATTCTTTAAAAAAAAAAAAAATTATTTATTTATTTGTTTTGTTTTTATTTATTTTTATTTTTAGAGAGAGGGAGTGAAACATCACTGTGTGTTTGCCTCTCACTTGCGGCCCCAGCTGGAGACCATGACGTGCAACCTAGTAATATACCCTGACTGGGAATCAAACCAGTGACACTTGGCTCGCAGGCTGATGCTCAATCCACTGAGCCACAGCTGCCAGGACTTAACTATTTGATTCTTTATTTGATTACCTATTAAACAGCAATAATATTAATATTTGCTTGACTTTACTTACAAGGATATGGTAAATATCCTAAGAAATTAAAATATAAAATAATTTTAGAAATGTGACTCATATATACTGCATGCTAAGCATTCAGAATGGGTTTTCCTGGAACAATTTATATTAATCACATACACTAAGGGACAACAACCACTATCTTCATGTTTTCAATTTCTAACTTAGCTCATAGGACATAGAGAGTACTCAGTGCCTGCTATAAAACAGACTTAAACCGACAAATATCCCAAAGTAAGCAATAATGTTATTGAAATTTCTTGAGACAAAAAAATCTATTCATTAAAAATAAAGAGCATAATATATGCTCAACATTTAACTAGTTGCTTAAAGAACCAGTAAAAATAAACAAAATTGTTTCATTAATTGTTATAAGTGAAGTGCCATAGTTACTACAAAAGTGAAGTACTATCATTAGACAAATATTGAATTCCTCTCAGATTGCTAAGGAGATGAAGGATGAGGGATGAATATTTTAAGGATATTATAGGTTTGGAGTATATGTGAGTGAGATGTTCTGAGGTGGCTAAGTAGTATGCCTTAGTGTACACAACCAGAGGGAAAAAAAAGAGGGGAAGTATATTTAGAGAACTTCAGAGAGTTTAGTATGCATTGCTATGTTAAGAGAAAATTACCACAATATTTATATACCTATCAGCTAGCACAGCGCTTAGTTTATGTTAGGGAGAATGGCACAAACAATATATTGAAGTGGTGAATATATTCACAAGTTGTGAATGTCCTGTTGCTAAAGTTGGGTTTTACTTTGGATTCAATAAGAGGCATTGGAGAATTTTAATCAAAATTGTGTTTTAAAAAACAGCATAGGAAGACAGAGTTTTGAAGAATGAAATAGAAGAAAAGATACAGGTTGGTAGATTTTGTAGTAATCTAGGTGAGAAAGGATAAGAGCTCTAAGTAAGGTGTGAGGAGGAGAAGGAAATAGTTAAATTAGACATTGGTATGTTGTTTACTGATTTTATGTGAAAGGTGATATAGAGAGAGGCTCTAAAATTTTGGTATGATGCTATCCTGCTGCTATAATTTATTTAAATAGAAATTATAAATTGGGAACTAGGTTTTAAGGAAGTCAAAATTAATTTTGCATATCATGATTTTGAGGTGTTCAAATGACAAACAATATTTTCTGAGAAGGATTTGAAGATGCTTGATTTTGTATAGTAGAGATATCTGGGCTGGACATAAAGATTCAGAAGTGTTTAGGTTATAGGAGATAGCTGAAGCAGTGGGGGTGAATAAGTTAACCAGGGAAGTCTCAAAATACAAACAAACTGGAGTTAGCCCTAGAAATAGTTATACTTCAAGACCTACATAGGAGTGGAAGAAAAAATCAGGCAGAGAAGGAAAAGTGGGTAGGAGGACAAAGCTGTTTTTACAGTAGGGGTCTGACCTGAATTGTCTTTCTGTCATTCTGATTGATTATGTTCTATCTTAACATTTTATTTTTTTTACTAAAAAAGATAGGTATTTATTCTAAACTTAATTTGGCTATGTATATTCTAAAAATTAGGAATAGTCTTAGCTAAAATTAGCCATAATAAATTATTTTTAATAAAACCAACCTACCATAAAGTGCATAAATTTAAAATAATAGTTTTTAAAGTGATACAATATATTTTAATCTATTATTTATAAGTACTCATATGCTATACAGGGAAGAATGTGTAAAAATTGCATATAAAATAGAGTGTGATTATTTTATATAGTATGCACTCAGGTTTTGAAGGAAGCAAAAATATAGCATCTGTGTTCAATAAGCATTTCCACAAACCATCTAGTAGTGTCAGAATGCTTATGTAGCAATGTGAGAAATCAAGGTTATTTACTTCCTTGTTAATTCTTTGTTATGCATGCTTCCTCCTCTCAACTCACACATATTTTGATTTTGTGTATTGTGAGCTTTTATTCAGTCCCAGATTGAAGGTTTTCAGTTATAAGTACTTTCATAACTCAACTTCTGTTAATGCTGATACCATGTGGACACGTTTGGCCTCAAAACACTGAAGGCCTGAGCAAAAGGTCTTTCCTTTACTATACACTCTATTATCTGATATAATAACAAATTTGTACACAGGCAATTCCAGTTTTGATTAATTCAATATCAGCAATGTTATGAAACCCACAAGCTCTTTCTACTACATCATTCTTATTATCATCAGTATATTAATAAGAAAATAGGGAGCAAAAGGGAATTAGATATCGAGCTTAATAAACTGGGAAACATGAACCTGCTTGCTTGCCAGGAAGCTACAGATTCACACCCTATGGATTCACAGCATTGCTCTGCCAAGGAAATAACACTCCTTCATCCACCATCTATACCGGATTGTTGAGGTTACAGGGTAAGGTGTGTACCAAAGATACCTGTCAATCTAACTAGGAAGTGAACCTATCAAAAACCCACAAAGACTTGGGAACTTGATTAATATTTTTGAAAAACCACCTGGTCCATCCAAAATCCAACCTAATATAACTCCAAGAGACAAAGAAGCCCCCACCCCAATAACCTGTTCTTGCACAGTGCAGTTGTTTATTCTTTCCATAGTCATGTGGCCCTAGCAGCTGCAAGGCTCATGGCCATGTGAATTCCACATGCAGTCTCCAAAATAGAGCTTGAATACTGTAGCACAGCAATGGATTACAGCTGGAAACACATATTAAGCTAGGCAGAAATTGAATTGGACTGTACTTTAATATAGAGCTGAAACTTTATGCGGTAGCTTTTATTCTGGCTTTAGTGAAGACAATATTGGACCTTTTCCATAGTGAGAAGGATGGAGATGGGACACTAGAAAGTCAGGACGTGAATCCCCTTAATTTTACATCATCAATAAAGTTTA